>NC_061116.1:196268808-196313276 GCF_002878395.1 Capsicum annuum | reverse complement strand
AAAATAGATTCACTAGAAACCTACTAAATCTATTATACCTATTAAATCCGCACACCCCTACAAATGGTATCAGAGATATATGGTCTTATGATGTAAGAATTTCATTTTAAAAAAAATTCAAGTAAGCTGAGATCTGTTTAGCAGTGGAAATATTTAATAAACGAAAATGTATGAAAGGGCACAAAGGCACAATATTCACAAGATCACAAGTATCTTCCCTAGCTTGTTACAAATTATTTCTAGCAACATTTTAAAAACTTAGTCATAAGTTATCTACTTTGAAACAAATGAAAGTTTTAAGTCATATTCTTTTACATACTTGAACACGGGAATTTAGTATTCTACATCATCCGCAAACACACAATAAAGTCACTCAACAAACAACATAATGGGTTTAAAGAAAGACTCCTAGAACATGTCACGATTTCTAAAAGAACAACTTTAACATCATATTTGGGTGCAAACAAAGGACTGAAATATTGTTTAAATATAACTCATCAATTAAAATTCCATTTCTAATAGACAAATACTACAAACACATCTTTAATATTTAGTGCATGTTTACCTACTAACAAAGAGGAGAAGGTTGGGGTTTTACCTCTTGTGGAGCAGTAAACTAGTATTGTCGACGTCGAATCTAGTCTCTCGAACAAATATAGAAGTCTCTAAAACACCTCTGTTGTCGTTCAATAGAAACAAAGAGAGACATAGATTTTCCTTGAAAAGTCGTAAGTAAATACCTCTGTTGTCGTTCAATAGAAACAAAGAGAGACATAGATTTTCCTTGGAAAGTCGTAAGTAAATAGTTAAAGCTTGAGTCAGTAATGTGACAGCTAAAGCTTATACCCAATACTCTAAAAAATGCAAGTATTTATAGGACGGAATTAGGGTTGAGCTTTTAATTGTTGAGCGAGAATATCACCTTTGATTTTGAATGTATGGTCAAAGAGAGTCGTTTGAACATCAATCATTGGAGTTTTTGATGGATATAGTCTTCACGTGATATGAATCAGAGAAGAGATAAAGTGAGAGAGGCAAATTTCTTACTCGAAAATGGAGAGGCCAAGCTCAGGTCTAAGGATAAAAGAGCTTGGAATTTTCCTGCAAATGATAAAGAGGGAAAGAAGAGCAAGAGGCGCTAATGAGTTGTGGATTAAGGCTGCAAGTCTTTTGGGCGAAAAATGCGCCAAAGAAGGTAGAAGAAATGGTTTGGTGAAGTGTTTTGGTTTTGGTCCATCCCTACTTCAATAATTCTTTGAGCTTTTAATTTAATAATTAGTGTAATATATAATAAGTGACAATAATTAAGAATTATGTAAAAAAAAGTATGTATAACTACCTTAACAAATATGAAACTTAAAATAAAGTAACAGTGATCGGTTTTTTAAAAAATAGAAATAAAGTAATAATAGTAATGTTGATAATACATTAGTAATTTAAAATTAGTAATAATGGTGCTGAATAGATAATAACGATAAAATAGTAATAAATAAAAATAATAGTAAAATACAAAATATTCAACTTACTAATAATTTAGAAGCTCAAATAAATGAATTAGTAGAAAGAAAGGATAAAATTGGGTTTCAACACATGGTGTGGCGATTTGGAGTGTAAATCCAATATCCAACTAGAAATGCTGGCCATGGGGTGGAGGAGGCACGGACAATGCATAGAACAACACAATTTTACCAATTTCTCACTCTATGCTTCATGTCAAGCTTGCTTCTTATTTTCTCATCCATTGTAGCTTGTCAAAAAAGCTAATCACACACATTAGGCATACATCACATAAAGCTCATCAAAGTCACATATGAACAAGCACAACTTAAGGTCGATTTGACTAGTTGAACTCATCTAGCATTGCCTTGGTTATTTTGGCTCTTGAATTGATTCAATTGCACCTTAAACCATCTAAACATCAGGATTAGTACCCATTTCACAAATATGAGTAGATAGGTACATAACAAATTATATTATGCTCAAAACTAAGCTTAATCGTGGTAGAAGTTGGCAAATAAGTGTATAAATACATTTATGATTACAACCCAACACGAGCAACTCTCTACACTCATGTTCATCAACAAATACTCTAACATCTCTAATTGAAACAAGACACTCAAGTTAGATGAGTAGATATGAACATAACAAACTATGTTATGCTCAAAACTAAGCTTAAACGTGGTAGAAGTTGGCAAATAAATATATAAATGCATTTATGATTACAACCCCACACTTAAAGACCTGTTCATCCTTGAACTACTCTCTATACTTTTGTTCATAAACGAATACTCTAACATCTCTAATTGAAATAGGACACTCAAGTTAGAACTATGATGACTAATATTAATAGCAAGCTCTACAAAAACATGTTATAGTGCAACTTCGAACACATGAATGACTACTCGGAACTTCCTAACCTCAAGAATTGACTCTATAAAATTAGCAAAATCATGCATATTACTAATAAAATAAATCCTATAAGTCACCTATATTTCATTAAACATACTTCCTCACAACAAGAGAGTCACCCATAATAACTCACAAATATGCAATTTAACAATAGAATGAGTGTACGAATAGAATTACGATCATCTTCACAAATAATTCTCATGCAACATAAGATGAACCACAAGCTTGCCCTTAGTGTATTACTCCACTAATTTAATACCTTGATCCTATTTATGAATGATGATGAAAATTACTTTATTCCGTCAGCAGGTAGGTCAATCCGTAGCCCGGAGTTATAAGCAAAGGACTAATTTGGTGAAAAAATGACCTAAAAGTCAAAAATAAATAATTAAAGACTTATAATAACAATAATACAATAAATATAGTCTAAAAGATAGATAAAACATCAACAATCATTCCACAACTTAGTAGTGCCAGTACAGGAGCTACTACAAAAGGAACATAAGTACTGAAAATCAAATACAATCTGTCTCGAATAATGAAAGACTAAATATAGATACTAGAAGGAAAAGGGACAACTTTGACTCTGAGATCTCCCCTGATGTTCGATATCAATTCAGCATGAACATCACGTCAGCGACAGTAACTAGTACTCGGATCTGCACCCAAAAGGTACAGAAGGATAGTATGAGTATTAAAATAATGGGTACTCAGTAGGCAACATTGGCCGATAGAGCTAAATCATGATATATATACGATAAAGATGATAGATAAATAATCTAAGTCAAAGTAAAAGGGCAAACCTGAAAATATGCTCCAACATTGTATATAAATAATCAGAACAAATAATATGAAAGAAAGCATAATTAATACTACAAGACTGGCCCACATCATCTAGTAAGTTCAAAAAGTAAATAACCCAATATGGGCCCCAATAAGCTCAAAGGGTACAATCAAGGAAAGTAAATAATCGAAGATCCATGACTTTACCGAATATCTCACCTATAACCATGAAACTATCCATACCATATCATAAATAACCTTTTAGTGTCGAACTCGAAACAAAACTCAATAGCATCGGCATCATAACATTATTTGCTGAACTTGAACCGAAATTCATATCATCAATATCATCATTAATCGCCGACTTAAATCAAAACTCAATATCAATAAGCCATCGAGTTTTTCACCAAATTAGCACCAAATATTAAATACTAAACTAGCATAATTATTACATATTTAATCTCCCCAAAGTGCCAAAATAAGCATTTTGAAGTGTATAACAAGCTTATACAAGTTTGCAAGATCTAACATGAATCTTGGCCTAAGGTGGGTCAGAGGGGCTCACTTCTAAACCCCCAAATCTATTTTAAGGAAAATTCTTTCTCAAACTAGGATAAGGTATCTAAATTCACTTTTAGATATTAAATAATTCATAATTAGCCTAAGATAGAAATTGTACCTAAAACATGAGCATCTAAGGCAATTATGCCTAAATTATAGTTCCAAGATATCGTAAATAGTCCAAATAATCTAAATATTGTCTATCATACTTTCAATACCTAAATACCACCCTATATATAGCACAATATAATAATTATACTACAAATTAGCTCAATCTATGAGGAAGGTAAACCTAGCCTACCTTAACGCCGAAGAAAAGCCTAAAGAATCTGCTAAATTGATGATTTCCCTTTATGTGAAGCTTTTGCAAGGTGCCATGCAATCAAAATCACAATATACTCATCAAAACAAGAATAATTATACCCATATTGCACTATTATACTTTGGATTCAAAATTATGTTAAAATTTAATGTGGGACCCATTTGTGGAATTGTGCTCTCAAAATCGACAGCACATCGCTTTATGCTCAAGGAATATTTATTCTTAAAATGGGCGAATTCTGAGCTCTAATGGTGCTACAATCAACCCACCAATATTTTAGGAATTTTGAAAAAAGATGAAGAATTTAATTAAGAAATTGACGAAAGCTTACCATGAATTCAAAGAATAAACAGGTAATATAAGTTCGCTAATGCTCGAAAATCAACCAACAATGATACTTCCAAGTTCTCACAATTTTTAGGGTTCTATATTCTTGAAAATGGGTGAAGAATATGAAAAATTAGGCTAATTGGAGAATTTATAGCATTTCTAAGTACATGGTTGTCACTTTAGCGACATCAGATGTCTGCACAGGTACCCGTTAAGCAGTCCCTTTATCTCTTAAGTGACCATCGCTTAAGTGGTAAGGGTGCCGCTTAAACGTACCCTTCTGGGCCAGCCTAACTGCTTAAGTGGTCGATTGGGAGCTTTACCAGGCCTCTGCTTTAAGCGACCCAAATGGTCACTTAAGCGGTGTACCAGCTGAAGCTAAAAAATTATTCCGGGTTTCCACCAACCCCTTGGAATTCATCTGGAATCTCGATATGAAAATGAACTTTCTACCTAATTAAATTTGATGTTCCAGACTCAATGGCACAATTGAAATTTACATCAAAGGTCGTTTTGATGAAAAGTGGATCCCACACCCATGTGCCATTTTTCTTAACTTTCGACCAATAGCTTGGACTGAGTTTGGAAATCTTGGAACTTGAACCAATGGTCCACCTAACCTAAAATCAACATTCCGTGGTAGTTGGAACTATCAAAATTAGCATACGAGATTGTTTGACTAATATTTTTGTTTGATAGCCAATTTGAATCAGCAAGCCTTCAAACTAGGAAATTAGCTCTAAAAACCAAAGGAACGGCTCGATAACCGAATTATTAGCTCTAGTAAGTCATAAATGATTTGGGGAATCTATAGAAAAGCTCTAAACAACGAAATAAGAAGAAATACAAAAATAATTTGGAGGGTCATTACAATAACCACTAATAAAAGAACTTTCATCCATGAATATAAAGGATTAGGATATACCTGAAGCCTCGAACAAGTGAGGATACTAGGTCTGCATCTGCTCTCGTTATCACAAGTAGCCTCATTGCTGGGAGGTGCCTCCACTGAACCTTAACTACTAGAATCTCTCTAGTGTGCAACTGCCTGACATTAGTGGCTAATATAAACACAAGTTGCTCCACAAAGGTCAACTGCTCATCCAACTAGAACATAAGACAGATCAGGAATGTATTGCCACAAGATAGAAACATGAAAACTCAAATAGACAACAACACAATCTGAGGGTTAGAATAACTCATAAGCCACCTCACTAACTGTGTGAAGAATTTCAATAGGTCTAATATATCTAGAGTTGAGATTATCTTTCTTCCTGAACCTTATTATACCCTTCATGGACAATACACGAAGGAATACCCAATAACTAAATTCAAACCTCATGGCATAAAGTATACGATCTACATAAGCCTTATCCTTACTCTGAGCTGCCCTTAACCTATCCTGAATCACCTTTACCCTATCCGACGACTCCTAAGGCAAGTCAGTACCACAGAATCTACTCTGGGAGGTCTCAAACCACCCAAATGGAGAAACATATCGCCTACTATATAAAGCCTTAAAAGGCATCATCTCTGTAATTGAATAACAGCTATTATTATACGTAAACTCTACAAATGCAAAGTGTTACTCCCACTGACCTCCAAAATCTAGAACACAGGCTCCTAGCATATCCTTGAGACCCTGGATAGTCCGCTCTAACTGCTTGTCTGTTTGAGGATGAAAGGTTGTACTAAGATCTACCCGAGTACCCAAATCCTCATAAAAATCTCTCCAAAATCTAAAAGTGCACACCAAACCCTAGTCTGAAATAATAAATATAGGCACACTATGTAAATGGACTATCTCACGAACATAGATACAGGCTAACCTCTTGGCATTGAAGGACATATGAATGGAATGAAATATGCTGACTTGGTCAGTCGATCCATAATGACCTAAATGCCATCAAAACCATAAGAGGTTCAAGACAAACCATTAACGAAGTCTATGGTAATATGCTTTCACTTCCACTCAGGAATGGGCAATCTCTGAATTAAACCCCTAGGTCTCTGATGCTCAGTCTTCACCTGCTGAAAACATAGAAAATGAGCTACAAAGTCTACCATTTAACTCTTCATACCACTCCACCAATAATGTTGCTTCAAATCTCTATGCATATTAGTTGTACCCGAGTAAATAGAATATCTCAAGGTGTGAGCCTCACGCAGATCGACTGAATCAAATCATCAGCCCTCAAAATACAAATATGAGTATCAAATCTGAAAACATCCTTAGAATATATGGTAACCCTCTTGGACTCACCCCTCTACACCTTATCATAGATGAGGCAAAGTCTCATAACCTCAAACTAATGACTCCATCTTCTTAAATAATGAGGACCTCGCGTTAACACTATCAAGAATCCTCGTAGGGTTTTAAATATAAAGTCGCACCATTAAGTTGGCTAAGGGAAGGATGTCCCAACCTAACGATCTCTGAGAAACTAAAATACAATCCAAGCTCCCATACTCACTGCTTTTCGGCTTAAGATGTCCACTACTATATTTGTCTTGCCTAGATGATCAAAATAGAAATATCATAATCCATAAGAAACTCCATCCATTTACGCTACCAAGAATAAAACTCTCTCTAGGTCATAAGATGCTGAATACTATGATGATCTATGAAGATCTCACAATGCACGTCATAAATTAATATCTCTAAATCTTAAGAGCGAAAACTATCACCCAACTCCAAATCATAAGTGGGGTAGTTGCACTAGTAAACCTTTATCTGCTTCGATACATAAGCAATAACTCGGCCCTACTGCATCAACATATAACAAAAACCAATACCAAAACCATCACAATATACGGTGAATCCCTCACCCTCAATAGGAAGAGCCAAAATAAGAGCTGAAGTGAGAAATCCCCTAAGCTTTTCAAAGGTCGACTCACACTCATTGAACTAGAGAAAAAGAACCTCGTTTTGAGTTAATCTAGTTATTGGTTCTGCAATAGCAACAAAACACTCAATGAACCATCTATAGTATCCAACCCAACCAATGAAGCTATGAACCTCAAATGGAGATGTAGGCCTATCCCAGTCACGAATAACCTCAATATTTGCTGGGACTTCCATAATCCCATCCTTAGACATCACATGCCTAAGGAATTCCCCCGGCTCAAGCCAAAACTCTCACTTAATGGATTTGGAAAAAAGCCTATGATCTCTCAAAATCTAGAGCATATCCCTAAATGCTGCATATGCTCCTTTCTACTCCTTGAATACACAAGAATTTCATCGATGAATACAATAAAAAAGGAATCCTTATTTGTCCTAAAAACCCGGTTCATCAAATACATAAATACATCTAGGTGTTGGTCAACCCAAAAGACATCTCTAGGAACTCATAATGACAATACCGAGTCCTAAAGGCTATATTTAGATATCATCAGCCCAAATCCTCAACTGATGGTAACCCGACCTCAAGTCAATCTTAGAGAACCATTGCACCCTAAATTTGTTCAAACAAATCATTAATGTAAGGCATATGATACCAATTATTTATCGTCACCTTACTAAGCTACCTATTATTAATATGTATATGCATGGAACCATCCTTCTTCATTACAAACAATATAGGATCTTCTCAAGGGGAAATACTTGGTCTAGTGAAACCCTTACTAAGAAGGTCCTGAATCTGAGAACTTATCTTCTTAAGCTCGACAAGATCTATACAGTAAGGTGCCATAGAAATAGGTCGGGTTCCTGGCTGAAAATCAATAATAAAATCAATATCACACATAGGAGAAAGACCAGATAAATCTGTATATAAGATATTAAGAAGCTCATAAACTATAGAAACAGAGTCAAACAATTGATTCTCTACACTAACATCACAAATATAAGCGAAATAAGAGTCACAACCCCTCGAAATAAGTCTCTTACCCCAAATATAAGTATTGATCTCCTTCGACTCATGACTAATAGATTTTTTCCACAAAATTAGGGGTATATCAGGCATGGCTAAGGTAATGATCTGGAAAAAACAACCTAAGACCGCATGATAGTAGGATAATCGGTCAATGCCTGAACTCACTCAAAAGCCACCATATATAACACAATAAGATCAACCTATTAAACTCTCAAACAGTCACAACACATAATCCATAAACCCAATACTCTACTAAAGAATTATGCACAATAGTAGATACACATAATGACATATATAATGAATCCCAAGATAACTCTAACCGCGGGTCATAATAAGTAGACACATAAGAATAAGTGAATCCCAAATAAAATAAAGAAAAAGTTAACTAATGGCATACCAATATCATATTTGTTCTAATAATATCTGAAGACGAAACCTAAGGTCTAGGACGTACAACATACAATTGACCATGCCTGCCACCTGGCTGGGCTCCTAATCGATCTCCTATCCTACCTGTCTGAGAACCTCCATGAGCACCCTAGGGACCACCTCTATGACTATGCATACTACCTCTAGCTGGTGGAAAAATTTCCCAAATTAGTGGAACACTATAAGAGAAAAGAACTATCACTCCATGGATGGATCACTCTCTCAAGTAATGGCCAAAATCCCTACAACCATAATATGCCCTAACTGTTATACTGAAACCAAAAGATTCAGATAACCCAAAATAACCACCACGACTAGAATAACTAAAAGGCAAACCCCTCAAAGTCTTGCTACTATCTTGGCCAAGATGATCACTAGAACTAGATTGACCTCCATCAGTAATCTAAAGTATGACTTGAACATGCCTATTAGATTGACCCTGTGCTGATACAACTAATGCAGAGGGTACCTACCCTAATAACTATTGCCTCTAAGTCACAAGCCATTATGACTCCCACTAAAACTATCCTGATACCATGGCCTCTTATCTCTACCCTCTTAGGCCTCATGATGCATCTCCTCTATAACCTGTGTATGATCAGAAACCTCAATAAAATATCTACTCGATACAACTAAACTCTGTGTAGACATGCAAAGAGGAAGTCTCACTTACCGAATAAAAAAATCAACCCTTTCACCCTTAGTAGTCATAATAGAAGTAGAAATCCTAAACAACTCATGAAATTAAGCCTCATACTCTACAATAGTCAGGAAGACTGCTCCAAGCTTGAGAACCAATCCCTAAGACTATGAGGCATATACTTCTCTAAGAGGATATCAGAAAATTAAGTCCATATCAATGGGGGAGATCTAGCTGGCCTGGAATCAAGGTGACCTCTCCACCAATGTCGAGCTATAAAGTCCAACTAAAAAGTAATGTAATCTACACCATGAGTCTTAACAAGGCCCTATTATGGAGCCTATCCTCACAAGAAATCAAGAACTTATACTCATCCTCGCTCGATGTACTAGAAAACCTAGGTAAGCAATATTAAGAACCTACCCAATATCTTCTTCTCCTCAACAAACATATTGTTGTAACCAAGCACACAGAAAAGTGTACGTGGTCTCACTAAGTAGTAAAGTTTCCCTTTAAAAGCCAAGTATCGATCCCAAAGGGACTAGTGTTAAGAAACTACCCAATTCAAGTTTAACGATTTTGATTAAAGAGGTGAAAATATGACAGAAAAGTTTTTGAGTTGTGAATTGAAAGTAAAGTAAATAATATGGAAAGTAAGAGTCTTGGACAATCAATAAAGAGAAATCCAGGGTTAAGGCACTGTGAACAATCATACTAAGCTATTGAACTTCATTGGTTAGAATGCTTATCTTATTTGTTGATTCACGGGGTTGATTTTAAGATCATGGTCCCTCAAACCTCTAATCACCTATCTACCTTTACCCCACAGCTACATCATTTAGCAGGGACATGAGAACTAAGCTAAACGAATTTACATTTCATCTCGTAGTGTACGAAATAAGGATTCGAGGTATATCTCTATCCTAGATACTAATTTAAATCCCTTATTTTATAAAATAATAAGAACCTTACTCTATGTACCCCCATGTTCTATCCTCGTAGTCCCACTCTGAAGCTCACAAAGATGACAATGAATGTATTCTAAGGGTAGCTAATCCTTAAATAGTTATAACAAGGATAAATAAATAACCAGATATGGTAATCAATCAAAACCAAATCAATTCAAGCAATAGTAATCATGTTCCTGGCCTTAACCCTAGAAAGGGGGCTTTTAGCCACTCATGGACACAACTGTAATCACCATGGATGAATACATGATAAAATCCATAAATAAACTAAAGTAAAAGAAGACAAACCCCAATGAAGTGTTTTCCATCCGCTCTACAAGTTTCAAAGCCGTCCAAGGTGTTTAACATCAAGTTCAAGTGTCCTATTTATAGGAGGACAAAACTGCTGAAATTGACCTAGGGTACGCGTCGCAGAGCTCATAGCAGAAACAAGGGTGTGAGAAGAGACCTAATAATGGATAAACACTATTTTGGGTCAATTTTAAAGCTTTATATGTGTTTCACTCTCCTTATAGCCATGTATTGGGTCAGCTACATGCCATGGACATCCAAAGTGTCCATTTTACGTCAAATCTTGTCCCGTGCTTTCTTTGATCCATTCCAAGCCTTTTGTGTTATTTACACTTGATTTCTAGCTTTTAAATCATCCATATATCATTATCATCAACTAACCAAGCATCTTATGGCATTAAACACCACATATTAGTGCTCAAAACAACATACATTCCATAACGGTGAACTAGAAACTTAAGTTAGGAACTAGTTTTGTCCTATTAATCTTTAGCTTAGTGTTTTGACTCTTGGATTAATTTAATTGAACCTTGAACTCTAAAAATAAGTTTTTACATGTATAATTACACAATAATAATATTAGGAACTCACTAAACATATTAGAATCATTGAGATCAACTAGAACAACACCTAGCTCAAGCTAGTAACACTAAATTTCTTGTTTGAACTCTAAGTGACCAAATTAAGTACAAACTTGTTTGAATTACACCTTAAACATTGTAATTAAGTACTTAAACACGTAGATGCTTAACTATATGATCAGTAACACATTAATCACACAAGTTGTCCTCAAAACAAGGCTAAATAAGCTTGGATAGCAACAGGTACATAAATCCACCTCAGATCACCACCCCACACTCAAAGCCTTGTTCATCCTTAAACAACTCTTTACTCTAAGAATCATAAGCTGAGGTGACTCCATACTTATACTACAAGAAAGACAATCACACTATTATTACAACGACTACACAAAATGCAAGTTTCTACACAAAGCATGTTACATACACAATTGAAAGTTCAAGAATACTACTTCAAAACATCCTGGCTCCAAGAATTGACTCTCTAAGTAGGCAAACTCATACATATTTCTTAATCAAATAATTAAAAATCAGCCAACTATCATCAAACATGTGCCCTCACTCTAAGAGAGTTACCCATAAACACTCACATAATACAATTTGTTACAAATTGGTACAAAAATCAAATTACGCTTACTCTCACAAACAATTCACAAGTTACACAAGATAAATTATAGGCTTGCCCTTTGTGTCGTACTCCACTAATATCAAAATGATGAATCTTCGGATCAAGTAGGTCTTTAAGGGTTTTAATGTAGGCTAAGGGATGGGTCGGAACTATTTTTGCCAAGAATAGTGACTATCTTCCCTAAGCACTTTAATACATCATAATTTTCATTAAATTCACTTCTAACAACCATTTTCCACCACTTTTATCTACACCTATCTTTTTTTTTTTTGCCCCATCTCATTAAGCTCATTCACATACAATATAGGAGGGAGTATTGTCTATTAATTCACAATTTAATTTTTTGCATAAATTTCTTTCACTTCCAACCACCACACATCAATTGTACACACCAATAACTATTATTTTGGGGCTTCACTTTCACCTGTTCCCTTCTGAATTTCAAACTTCTTAACTTTTTTAAGTTTTCACTAAAGAACTTAGGAGCTTTAGATCAAATTATGGCCAATCAAAGAAGAGGATTCAAGCTACATATGAGGTTGCCAAAGAAAATAAGCTAAAGGCTCAATGGGGATAACTAGGATTATGCACAATGCTAGGTCAGTAAAAGGGTATAAACATGGCTATAAAAGAAATGCCTATATCATCTCCTAAAGCCATACTCTTTATTTCACTTTGCACACACACTAGACAAGTTCTAGCATCAAGTTCAACAAGGAATACAAATCAACCTCATACACACATAGAATATGCTCAACTCAAGTAGGATTATCATAAACTCTCAACCAAACAATCACACGAATTCAATCATTAAGACAACAAGTACAAGAGTCATAATCATAAGCCTAGGAGTCTCAAAAGTAGTAATTCATACAATCAACATACTTTTTACATTTAAAACTCTTGCATCATACAGTCAAATATATCGCCAGCAAGAATATCTCAGTTACAAAAAAAAATATTTACCCTTTTTCACACTGATAACGCTCAACTTACACGTAAATTTAATTGAAAAATGGTCGTTTTCAATATATTTACCCAACTTTAGAGTTGGAGTCGAATCCACGAGGAACAATATGAGTGACAATCAAGTCAATTTAAAATAATAAATACAAGGTAAATTTAAACCAATAGTACAAAAGATAAAAATGGGGGAGATAGGAGTCTATAGTAATGTTTCTTTTTGTTTTTTTTTAGTATAAATTTGTGGCTACGAATAATTAGAGTTTTCAAACAATTAAGCATGGATCTTGGGATTATGTATTACTAAGAGAAGTGATGTGGATGCTAATGATTAACTTCAATATAAGTAGATCAAGATAGGTTAGGTTCGGTTATAGGTTTTGATGCTAGTCTTTCAAACAAACACCAAACTTTCACCCATTGATTCTTTCGAATACCTAATGGGTGTGTTTAACAATTGGTAACCAAACCCCAATCTAGGCATCCCTATTTTTAGGATAATACCCAAGGTGTAGTTATCTTCATAACCACCCTTATGTCTAAGATATTGATAGACTAGAAAACTACACACATAATTGTCTACCATTGCTTTGGTTTTCACATTCCTCTTTCAAGGATGATGTGGATTCCTAAAGTTCATCCCACAACCCTTATTTTAAAGATATCTATGAGCTTTCTAGAGATTGGAGTTTTCACCCTTCAAATCCATATGGGAATTTGGGTCTTTGACCTATAAAATCCCAACCAAGATAGCATTGAAATGATAAAACCCATCAACATGAACTACTACATAGAGGCTAGAAATAAAAAACTACACACAAAATTCCTATTCACACATAACCCCAAGAGGGATATCTAGCTATATATAAGATAAATAAGCAAAGATATACCCACAATCTCCATTGAAATGATTTATTGAAGCTTAAGTGAATGTTACTTCAAACTTTGGTATCCCAATAATCTCTAATGGAAGTGAGATATTCCTCCACTTAGAAGGTCTCTAATGTATTCTTCACCCAAAAATTATATAATATTTTCTTCTCCAAGAACGGAGGCTATGAACTCAAAAACCCAAACCTCTTATTGGGGAAGATAAAATTATGAATATGAATCCATTTGATTAGGGTTGAGTTCTCTTTTGTCAAATCTTGTATAAGCCACGTGCATTTCCAGAGATGAACATGGGCTACATTTTTCTGCCAAGCCTCGATTGTGTGGGTCTGGCTGCGACCGCGGCTATGCTAGTGCAATTATCTTTCGCGACCGCGGTTACTTGACTTCTGCTTGACTGCCGTGACCATGGTCACCAGACCTCTACTGCGGTAACTGAGGTTAGTTCCTGCTCAAAGTCTTCAACTGCACTTTCTTGTTCCTTTTTGATTATTTTCAGCTCCAATCCATACCTTTTGATCTTGACAACTCTATACCTTCAACTTGTGGATATTATTGCATTTAATCACAATTTTGTCTCTTATATTCATTCAAAACAAGGTAATGTGCATGAATGATGAGTGAGAATGAGTGGTAAAATCACCACTCATCAACACCCCCAACTTAAAGCTATTGCTTGTCCTCAAGCAACATAACCTCTTACCATCAGACAATAATTATCTTTGCCCAATTTTTTATGCCTTAAAGATTACAATGACTTTGAGCTTAGTCATTACCATAAGTAGTTTATTGTACATGTGCTAGGCTATTTTCACTACACCCCTCATCATAAGACACAATATCTAAGGATGCATGAGACTTCAAAGAAAAACCAAGCAATAATAACCAATACTCTAGAAGAGACTCACTTTTGACTAAAATCAAGCTATACTCCACTTTCCTCATTGCTCAGGAGCTGATGAAATCACCCACCTAAACTTGTTTCACATGCCATCCTCATAAGAAAGAGAATTCCACACATCATGCTACTAAATATGCAAAAAGGAATTTTAAGTGTAAAAAATCTCTCCCTTACAAAAGAATCTCTATGCAACAAGTGTCATACAATAGACTTGCCCCTATTTTAAATCGCCACTACAAAGAAAGTAAATGGTCGGAGATCTTAAAGGACTTTCTAAGCTTGTAACGTAGGTTCTGGCTAGGGTAAGATATCATTTAGGACAACATGGCTACGCCTTTCCTTGAACATCTACATCATACTATTTAATTTGCCTTTTTGACTATGGGCGACTCCTCTTTGTTTTCTCTCTTTTCTCATGCCTATTTTTTGCTTCCATTGTTCACCTCTTTTTCATTTATTTATCTTGCAATTTTCATGCAATTCATTCCTTTGTCGGATCCTTTCTTTTTCTATTCATTTGTTTTCAATGCTAAGGTATATTAGGCATTTCACTAACACTTCGTGGCTCCAAAATTACTTCCATCAATCTTTACCACCCCCCAACTTAGACTTTTAGCCTCAAGTTGCCTTTTCAAGTTTAAGGAGGGTATGGTTCAAAAGAGGGATAAAAAGAATGGTTCACGGTTTATAATGAGTTTACCAAAGAAAGGTCCAAATAATCAAATTGGGTAACTAGGGATTAACTTATACACGGGTAGGCTTTTTAGGCTAGAGTTGGTTCCGAAGTCACAAATATGGCCTAAGATCATTTCTCCAACAAACTACAATCAAAATTAGCTTTGAAAGACTAATGGCGTAAGTTCTAGATAACACAAGTATACAATAGATAAATGCATAAAACTCATTGGACATGGCATGCAAAATTTGCCAAGAGAGCTTAAATGTCCCTCCCTGTGGAGACAAAATTAGAGTATCTATCATTATTTACAAGTCAAAAACTAATGGAGTCACAAGAAGATAAAAAGTTTTATTACAACTTTGCTCACGTCGATGCCCTTGATTTTTAATTTTTTTTTGACGGAGGAGGCTATTTATTTTCCATTTGAACCATGCTCAATTTGCTACCCATTCCTACAACCAAAGCCTTAGTCATAAATTTTGGCTCAAAACGGGAAAAACTACCATATGGCTAGGAAGACTTCGCCAATTGTGTACAAAGTGACCCCGAATTTATAATTACAATGCCACAGGTACTCAGAATTTCCTTACACTCATGTCTCAAAATCCAAACATGATGCTTTACCCTTAAGAATTTTGTCACTCAATCTATCATAGGGCAAAACTTGTCATGCATCACTAACATCAAAATAATACTAAAGTAAAAATAAAAAATAAAATTAAAAACTACATGATAATCCAAAAAAACGTGGAGTCCATCAGAGTGCCCAAATATATCATCTCAAAACAAAATAAAAATAGTTTCCAAGATATCATCCCAAAACAACAGAAAAAGAATTATCCACCAGCACAAAATAATACAAATCTGGGGCACCCCCAACTATTTGAAAGTAGTGTCCTCACTGTATGTGCAATAAATCCATACTAAAAGGGTTTCCCTGAATCTGCATCAGGTGCTTTCCTCTCTTGTTGACTCTGTATCATCACCATCGCTATCATCAGTTGACCAATCCATAGGGGCCTCATCTTCACTATCCAACCTCGATGAAAGAAGTCGCTCATTAGGCTTTAGCACTTTAAAGATGCCCTTTAAACCCTTCCATAACTTCTTAAAAAACTGATCTTTTTTTTTTGCTTTCTTCACCATATTTTTATGTAAGGCTGAGTAGGCTTTCTCCAAATTGGCAATAGTGTCTTGCTTATTCTTCTGCTCCTTCCTATAAATATCATAATCTATTCAAGTCATGTATGAGTAACAAGTGGTGGAGGACTCTCCTGGTCCCCGAGCTAATTTGGATACTAGCTCCCTAACCTTCTGCATATGACCTGATATGTCATCGAGGAGGTTGACTGATAAAGGTATACAAGAATTTGGGCCCTCCTAGGTTGACTTACCTTAGTCCACCTTCCTCTTTTTGCTTTGACCTGGGTCATACTTACCCCTAAATTTGAGTGAGAAGATGTGGGGGCCTGGGAGTACCCAGGTATCTGTAGTATATTCCTCTACCTGTGCCCTCTTGCAAAGCTCAGTGATAAGGGAAGGTAAAAGAAGATGCATACCTCTATGATTTTTGAAGTAACGTCACTCTGTATGAATAATCTCTTCCACATTAAGAAGGATTCTAGATAAGATGCAATTCACCATCTGAGATCACAAATCTATGAGAACGATCATATGGGAGCATGGCGATACTCAGCTGCATATGATGTTCTGCTAAAGCTGGCTTCTGCCATGAAGTTGTTCATCAAAATATCTCTCTTGGTGAAGGCCCAGGGAATAGTCTTTACAGGACATAAAATATTTGCCATCCAGGTCTCTGGATCACATGCTCTTGCCTGGAACTGCTCTATGTCCACATCCGGCAACACATATACCTTGTTCATCCACTCCACTCTGAAGTTAACTTATTTACCCCTAATTATTTTTACCGGGTTTATGAGAGAAAACACACTGAGGTTCACGTAGAACTCACGTACCAGTGCTTATTTGCATAGCAGGGGTCCAGGGAAAAACACATCCATTGGGTCGCCATGAGATGAGCATGGAATTCTGATAGCTTCTCCTCCACATTGTCTAGTCTAATACCCCTTTCAGGGAGTAACTTAGTCCTATAGAAATCCATATTGTATAGGTGTTGGCTTTGTGCGGCCTTAAACTTGGTGTCGTCAAAATCTCTCATCTTTGACGTTTAGAACCTGTATGCAAAACAGCTCAGCCCATTATTAGCATTGTCATACCAAGGACATGCTAGATCAAACATTTAAGCTCATATGGCCATGTTATAGAGGGTTTTGGGGGCTGAAATGGATGTGCAAAAATTTTGGTTACTATACACACCGCCCTCAAGTATGGCAATCATAGAGCATTCACCCTGACCGCGGTGCCGTAATCGCGGTTATTGGGACCGCGATCATGGTACCTGAGACCTTAGTTGACAAATTCTATGCAATGCACAAATCAAAATTTTATCCCCAATTATTTGTTTCAACTAGACATATCAACATTATAAGTAAGAAAATTTAAGCCTATAATTGTTATTATGGCCCCAAACTTGGGAGAATTCAAATTGAACTCATTTATGGCATTAAATCGAACACATGGTGTACACGATCATTTCAACCATTTTAGGTCTAAATCTAGGTACTTAAGACTTTCTTGTTAGTGTGTACACTAACTACAATAGCTAATCACAACAATGATCATCAACAAGCATGCATTTTGTAATTAAAGCTTTAGTTCAGGCCTTCCTCTAAGCTACAAGTTCTAAGCATGCAATTAAGTTAAAAATAAGGGAGTTAGGACAACATACAAAGTTTGGATGATGCAGTTGGAATGAAATGACACTTGGATATGCAATTCAAAGAAAACTATTTAAGAGAATTTGAGAGAGAATGCGTATGGGCAATGAGCATTTAGATGGTCATTTAAACTGATTTGACCGCGATTTTGGTCCTAGTTTCGCAATCGTGGTCATGCAGCCTCTGCAATCGTAGTGGCACAAACTGCGGTCATGGTAACTTAGACCAAACAACCAAGTCACTTGCACTTCTTGTTTAGTCCAAATTGCCAATTTCATACGTTTTTTTTTCAAATTCAATCAAAATTCCTCTTAGTACCAACATTTTATGGATTATGCATGAACAAATACAAACTAAAATCTAATCTATAATTCATAAAATAAAATGATACGGGCCACTTTTTATGGCATGATGGGTTGCCTCCCATAGCGTGCATAGTTTAATATCATGGCATGATGTCTCCACCATTTCCTTTTATGATTCCACTTAAAAGATTTGAATCTCTATCCTAACTTTTGTTCATCAAGAAATGAGCGACATAGGGATAAAAGATTCAGATCTTTCAAGATGAAACTTGGAAGAAGCAAGGGAATGACGAGGGAGCTTCGATCTTGCCATTTGAAGACTTAAACCTTTTACCCAACTTCACATTGAATTTTTAGTTTGGAACCTTGGGGAAAGGTAAAGACATCAATAGGCCACTATTTGCACATCGAGCATTGAGTTCCTCAGCCTTTGAGGGATGGAGTTCTATGTACTCTGTTGGAATGTCAAATCCCAAAATATAGAAAGAGTCCTCTTTCTCCCCACAATCCATTATTTTCCTAAGTGGATGGATTTTCATCACATCATCCAAGCACAATGTTGAGTAATGGTTCGAATGAGGTCGAGCTCCTAATTTTGAGATTGCCTCCTCCAAAGCATTTTCACTCCGAAATGAAATAAAGTCATTATAAGAGATTTTCCTTGATTCTTCTTTTGACTCTAGTACCATTTCCTTTATTTTGGCATCTTCTTCCTCATTTGATTTGGTAGATTGGGAGATCACCGAGGAGTCTTTGTTACCAAGATCATCATCATATCTTGGTTTCTCTTCTTGATAAACCTCCTCTTAGGAAATGAGTAAGGTAGTGATATTTTCAAGTTTTTCTTCTTTGCCCATTTCCTCAATCTTGACAATTTCCCTTCGAAACGCCTCATGGGATTGATGCATGTCTTGCACATTCTCCCCTATTGTAGTTACCCAATCCAAAATAGATTGAAGAATTGCTTCAATACTAGTGGACTCAGTATGTTGCTCTTCTTTCTCCTCATCATAGGACCTATCAAACTCATAAGAGGAACTAGTAACTCTATTAGCATAAAAAGGGTAGGGGCATTTGGGCAATCACTCCAATGTCCATCTCGAGCACCACATAAAGAACACACATACTCCCAATAGGATCAAGATGGTGATTTCGTCTCTCTGCGAGGATCATAGTTGTAATATCTCCTGAAGTGGGGTCCATCAAAATATGGACATGGGTCATCAAGATATGAATTTCAAGTACCAAAATCATATTTGTCAGAAGATGCCATGGATATAAGTAAAAGAAAATAAAAATCTACCTAATACAAGAAACAAGAGAAAATCACTAAAAAGTATTTACAAACTTGAATTGAAGCAAGTAAGCTAAAATTCCAAACTAACTGAATACGCCAAATTGTTCCTCGGCAACAATGCCATTTTTTATAATGCTCAACTTACACGCAAATTTAAGTTCAAGGCGGTTATTTTCAGTATATTTATCCAACTTTCGAGTTGGGGTCAAATCCACAATGAACAATGTGAGTGGCAATCAAGTTAATTTAAAATAATAGATGCAAGGTAAAATCAAACCAATTGTACAAAAATATAAAAATGGGGAGATAGGAGTCTACACTAATATTTCTTTTTGTTTTTTTCTTGTATAAATTTAGGGCTATGAATAATTAGAGTTTTCAAAAAATTAAGCATGGATCTTAGGATTATGTATTACTAAGGGAAGTGATGTGTGGATGCTAATGATTAATGTTAGTATTAGTTGATCAAGTGAGGGTAGGTTCGGTAATAGGTTTTGATGCTAGCCTTTCAACAAACACCAAACTTTCACCCATTGATTCTTTAGAATACCTAATCGGTGAATTCAACAATTGGTAACCAAACCCCAATCTAGGCATCCCTATTTATAGGATAATACGCAAGGTGTAGTTAACTTCACAACCATCCTTATGACTAAGATAGCGATAGACTAGTAAACTATACACATAACTGTCTACCATTGATTTGGTTTCCATATTCCTCTTTCAAGAATGATGTGGATTCCTAAAGTTCACCCCACAACCCTTCTTTTGAAGATGGCTATGAGCTTTCTAGAGCTTGGAGTTTTCACCCATCAATTCCATGTGGGTATTTGGGGCTTTCACCCATAAAATTCCAACCAAGTTAGTATAGCAATGGTAAAACCCATCTACATGAACTACTAAATAGAGGCTAACAATAAAAAACCACACACACTTAAATCCCTATTTGCATATAACCCCAAGAGGGAGATCTAGCTACACATAAGATAAATAAGTGAAGATATACCCACAATCTCCATTGAAATGATTTATTGAAGCTTAAGTGAATGTTACTTAAAACTTTGGACTCCCGTGAATCTATAATGGAAGTGAGCTATTCCTCCACTTAAAAGGTCTCCAATGTATTCTTCACCCAAAATTATACAATATTTTTTTCTCCAAGAATGGAGGCTATGAACTCAAGAACCAAAACCTCCTATTGGGGGAAGATGGAATTATGAATGTGAATCCATTTGATACTTAGGGTTTGAGTCATCTTTTATCAAATTTGGGACTAGCCACATGCCTTTCCAGATTTGCCTTTGGGCTACATTCTTTCGCTAAGAGGTGACTTTGTGGGTCTGGCCGCTACTGCAGCTACACAACCATAATAATCTTTTGTGATTGTAGTTGCTTGCCTTCTTCTTGACTCCTGCGACTGCTGTCACTAGACCTTGACTATGGTAACTGAGGTTAGTTCCCGCTCAAAGTCTTCAACTACACTTTCTTGCTCTAGTTTGATCATTTTCAGTTCCATTCCACACCTTTTGATCTTGTCAACTCTATACCTGCAAAGTGTGGATATTAGTGCATTTAATAACAATTTTGTCTCTTTTATTCATCCAAACAAGGTAATTTGCACGAATAATGAGTGCGAATGAGTGGTAAAATCACTACCCATCACACATCCACTTTACATTATGCACCTCTATGAAGGCTACCCTCAACTTAAGCGATTTGACTCAGTTGAGGTGTACAATGTCCAAGGAGGACCTGGGTCAAAACAAGTTCATTATAACACAAATAGCCTAAAAATGGGTTGAAAATAGGAATTTCCCCACCCCACACTTAAAAATCTACTTTTTCCCCAAAGCACACTTAAGAGTAGATATAGAAGTACTTTCGAGGCCTCTAGGTCTAGCTATTAGAATCTTCATACATTAAGGGGTCAGGTGACCCCACACTTAGTCTTCACCATACTTTTTAACTCATATTTTCAAATACTCAGACTTTCCATCAATCTGTGACTCAACAAAAACAATAACTAATGAATTAAAAACAAAAATATTGAAAAGAAAACATACCTTAAATTGGGTTTCCTCCAAAGTAGAACCTGATTTAGTATCGCGGCATAACCTAATTAACTTTTTCCTCCTCCTTGAGAATATGAATTTTACCCCCAATCACGCATCCATTTTTTTCTTCACTCATAGGGTCATGGTACAAAGATGAATGAATTGAGTAGTGGATTGTGCATGGTAAACCACTCAGCCTTATAGTGAGGTATGTTTTTGTGGTGCTTATCTTGTGCAAAATCAAGAATTTAGGATTCTTATTCCTCATCTTCACACTCTTCCACTATTTCAGATGACTCCACAGGCATGTCATTATCTAAACATAATGTATAAAAGTTCCTTGAATGAGGCCCAACCAATCCCACTTCAAAAGTTACACCATCCAAAACATACTCACTTTTATTCACCTTCTAAATTTCAGTCTCAAGAGAAAGATGGCGGTTGAATGACTGAAATTCTTGTGTTTTCTCCATAAATTGGCTAGTATCATCCTTTGATTTACTTAACCTTTGTAGAGATGGTGGTCGTGGAATCTCCTTAACCTGTTTAGCAACTTTAGTTTTCAAGTACTCAAACTTACTTAAATTATCATCAACTTTGTCCGCAACCGGTTGGGGAGTCAACTCTGTATCTACCTCCTTATTTGTCTTCAGAGGTTCTTCATTGAGCTCTTTACCATTCTTCAAAGTGATTGCATTTACTTTTTTAGGAGGTTTATTGTCAATTGGCAAATCACCTTGAGATGTGGCATTTTATGCATGCTGTATGTGCCCCAACTAATTCTCCAATTGCTTTATAATTATTTGCCATTTTTAAGTTCAACAACCAACTATTCTTGGGTGGTCATGAATTTTTTAACGTCTTCTCTATGTTACTGACCTGTGTGTTTACTGTTGCCGCTAAAACTGCTGTTGTTGGTTGTTCCATGATTAAATTGGTAGCTAAGTTTGCCACTTTTGATTGCATTTGTTCCATAATATGGACTTTGAGCATTACCCAAAAGCATCACTAACTCAAGATTGGCAGCACACATAGCTGCAGAATAACCACTATTGTTGTAAACCTCACATCAACTTATGGTTTTCTCCATAGATACGATAGTATCCACCAAATATTGTGAAGGTCCCGTCCATGCACTTTCATCAAAATTTGGACAAAAAACCTCTCGATAGGGTCGCCCACAAAAACAACAAAAATCATTATCACTCGAAAACTATCCATCCAACGCTGCCATATCAATAAGTGTGATAAAAAAGTAAAAGAAAATAAATGAAAAAAAACTAAACTATGTACAACTCAATATAGCTAAACTAAAAATAGGATAGCTACTTATTTACAATTCTTCAGGAATGGAACCAAACACTTGTTGTGCCCAAGTACACACGCAAGTATACGTGGTCTCACCGAGTAGTAAAGTGGCCCTTTAGAAGCTAAGTATCAATCCCACAGGGAATAGTGTTAAGAAACTACCCAATCAAAGTTTAAAGATTAATATTAAAGAGGTGCAAACGTGACAGGATAGTGTTTGAGTATTGACTTAAAAATAAAGTAAATAATGCAGAAAGTAAGAGTCTTTGATAATCAATAATGAGAAACCCAGGGTTAAAGCACTGCGAACAATCATACTAAGGTATTCTTGGTTGTTGATGCATGGGGTTGATCTTATGATCATGTTATCTCGAACCTCTAATCACCTATATAACTTAGCCCCACAACTACATCATTTAGCGGGGATGTGAGAACTAAGCTAAACACATTTATATTTCATTCGGTAGTTAATCAAATAAGGTATCTTGTATATCGCTATCTTAGATGCTAATTGAAATCCCTTATTTTTATAAAAGAATAAGAACCTCACTCTATTTACCCCTATGTTCTATCCTATTATTCCCCCTCTCGAGCTCACAAAGATGATAATGGATGTATTCTAAGCGTAGTTAATCCTTAAAATAGTCATAAAAAGTTTAAATAAACAACCAAATATGATAATCAATCAAAACCAAATCAATTCAAGCAATAGTAATCATGTTCTTGGCCTTAACCCCAGAAAAGGGGCTTTAATCCACTCATGGACATAACCGTAATAACCATGGATAAATACAAGATAAAATCCATAAATAAACTAAAGTAACAGAAGAAAAAACCTAATTGAAGTTTTTTCATCCCCTATCCAATTTTCAAAGCTGTACAATTTGTCTAAAACAAGTTCAAGTGTCCTATTTCTAGGAGAACAGAACTGTCGATTTTGACCTAGGGTGCGCGTCACGTAGCTCATAGTGGAAACTAGGGTGTGAGATATGCCCTAATTTCTTAGACACATTTTTTGGGTCCATTTTGAAGCTTTCTATGTGTGGCACGCTCCCTATATCCATGTATTTGGTTAGCTACGTGCCATGGACATCCAAAGTGTCCGTTTTATGTCAAATCTTGTCCCGTGCTTTCATAAATCCACCTCAAATCACATAGAAGGTTGAGAAACTACCGGTTGAGTAAACTAGGACAAAGGAGGGACCTCAACCCTAGGAGCTACAGCTATAGGCAGCGCCCTCGCCTCACTACCACTCTGATCTGTATACTATGCACCATCGGATGGTGTACTACCAATCAATCCTAATAACTAAAGAAAAAGTATCCTTGAGCACTTAAGAGGAAGAGCCTGGGATGCTCCCTGGACAACCACTGGCTGGTGTAGAAGAATCTTTAGCTCAAAAGATAAAATAGGGTCTGGTGAAGGCCACCTATCCTGGCCCCTAAGTGGGATACATCCGTAGTATTTCCATGAACTCTAGGTCATCCAAGAGCAATGATATAATTACTAAGCTTGATATTGGGACCCTTGTCTCATGTAGCAGTAGCACGTATCTTAGTCATCTGTAAAAGAATAAAATCAAAGAAATTATTCAGAAACCAACTCAGACTCTTACAACAAAATAGGTGAAAGAAGTTAAGAGTTCATAAGAATGTCCTATCGCCTTCCGAAGATAAGAAACAGACGTCATCATTCTGATTTGTAAGACTCAACTAGATACTTGATCTTGTACCAACAATACTTACGAACCTAGACTCTAATACCAATTTTTCATAACCTTATCTTAGAGTTATAATGGCACCTACTTTTTTCCACCAATAGGTAATCTAAACCCTAGCCCTGAGCTATAAGCAATGGGCTCATTTGGTGGAAAAATGACCTAAAATCCATTAATAAATAAGTATAGACTTATACAAATAATAAGACAGTAAATATATTCTAAAAGAAAAGTTTTTATAAAAGGAATATAAGTGCTGAAATAGTCAAATACAATCTGTCTCATATAATGAAAAACTAGACATAGATAATGGAGAAAAAGGGGTAACTTTGACTCTGAGAGCTCCCTCTATCTCTGAAATCAACTCAGTAGAAATGCCACGTTAGTGATAGTTACTAGTACTTAGATTTGCACCAAAAAGGTGCAAAAGTATAGCATAAGTACCAAAACCACAAACACTTAATAGGCCTCATCGGCTGACTACGCTAAATTATGATATAAATGATAAAAATGTGAGATAAATAAGCTAAGTCAAGGTAAAAGGGGAACCTGAAAATATACTCTAACACTGTCACTAAATAACCAGAACAAGCATAATTAATACTACAAAATTAGCCTCCAAAAGCCAAAAAGTATGAAAAATAAATAACCCAATGTAGGCCCCCATAATCTCAAAGGTTGCAATCAAGGAAACAAATAACTGAAGATCCATAACTTTATTGAATATCAACCATAACCATTAAACCATCCATTCCATATCATATAATAAATATACTCTCAATGCCCGACTCAAACTGAATCTCAATATCATCAATATCATAACATCATTTGCCAGACTTAATCTGGAACTCATATCATAAATATCACCATCAATCACTGGACTTGAACTAGAACTTAATATAAATAAACAACTAAAATTTTCCTTGAATTAGCACCAACTACCAAATATGAAACTATCATAATCATTAAGTATTCAATCTCCCTAATGTACCTAAATAACCATTTTGAAGAGTATAAAAAATGTATAAAATTTTACAAGAGCTAACAAGAATCTTCACCTAAGGTGGGTCGGAGGGGCCCAATTTTAATCTCCGAAATCTATTTTAAGAAAAATTCTACCCCAGACTAGGATAAGGTATCTAAATTCACTTCTAAATGTTAAATAAGCCATAATTAGCCTTAATATAATAATTCTACCTAAAACATGAGCAGCTAAGAAAATTATTCCTAAATTATAGTTCCAGAAAGCCTAAATAGTCCAAATAATCCAAATATTGTTAATCATACTTCTGGTACCTAAATCCCATCCTATATCTAGAAATATATCATAATTATATTACTAATAAACTCAATCTGTGAGAAAGGTAAATCTAGCCTACCTAAACACTGAACAAAAGCTCGAAGAATCTGCTAAACTGATGATTTTCTTTTCTGAGAAGCTTCCATAAGTTTCCATGCTATAAAAATTACAATATACTAATAAAAATGAGAAAAATAATACTCATATTGTATTGTTGTGCATTGGGTTAAAAATTACATAAAAATCTTATTTGGGCCCATTTAGAGAATCACTCTCTCAAAATCCATAACACATCTCTTTATGCTCAAGGAACATTTATCCTCAAAGTGGGTGAGTTCTGAGCTCTAATAGTTCTATAATTAACCCATCAATATTTTAGAGATTATGCAAAAAGATGAAGAATTTAATCAAGAAATTGACGAAATCTTACCATAAATTCAGAGAAGAAATGTGTAATTTAAGTTCATCAATGCTCGAAAATCACCCACCAATGATTCTCTCAAGTTCTCACACATTTTAGGGGTCTATATTCTTGAAAATAGGTGAAGAATAGAAAAATTGGGCTAAGTGGGGAATTTATAGAATTCTTAGATACACATGTGTCGCTTTGTCACGACCCGAGTCTGCCCCTAGTCGTAACAATGTGCTTAGAGTCACAAGTTGATACCAAGCTAACCCATGACCTAACATAAGCTATGATTACTGTAGGAAAGTTACAAAATACTGAGCGAAAGGTAACTGAAATAAATTAATGTTGAATAATAATAAAATCAAAATTAATACTATCTTAACTAATCAATAAAACTAAAAACATGTCTAAATGTCAGACTTTCTGAAAGCTTCTAAATCATGACGAGCTATTGGGAAAGGTACCCAACTAACTCTAATTAACTGAAATAATGTAAAAAACTGAAAATAAATAAATAATTGCTAGGCCTCAACTAATGAGGACTCACCAAAGCTGAAATTGAGTAGAATAGAAATGTGCTAAGTGCAGTCTGGGTACTGAGTGTTCACCTGTATTATGGGATAATATAGCACAAAAAAGTATGTGATTAGTACTTTGAATGTATGATGTGCTATAGAAATATAACACTTTCAATGCTTAAAATAAGGAAAATATGCAAGTTTCTGAGGCTAGTGTGTTAGATATGATGTTTTTTTTTGGCTATGTTTTGTCGGAAATCATGTTTTGAATGATAAGTTCATGAAAAAGGTGGAATAAGGTTTTTTGTCTATTCTTGGAGTAATTAAGGATGTTCGGGACACTTTTTGACTTGATTTTGATCAAAGCATGTTCAAGAATTGAATAAGAGATAAAAAGATGACTCTTGGCACCTACTAAGCCAATCAATGGACCCCCACATGTAGGACCTACGAAGCACAGGTAGGAAAAGCAAGTGCTGGAAGTTCGAAATTCGAGAGTTAAACTTGCAGGAATTTTTCATCCAATACTTGTAGTTTGTACCTATTCCCAGGGCTAGGACCACAGGTGCTACCTACGCCCGGTGCCAGACCGCGGGTATGGACCACAGGCGGCCATCGACCCTATTTTCTCCAAAATTTGATTTTGATTTCGAGATTTACGTGTATTGACTTCAGTTGATTAATTTAGTAATGTTTATTGGTTTTTATAATTCTTATAATTGTGATTTTATCTACGCTTTCAAATATGAATGATATTGATTTCTTCACAAGTATGAGCGGCTAAACCCTATAGCTAGAGTTGTGGAAACTTTGGCGATTTGACAAAGTAAGGGAACTGTGATTGTTGAATAGAACCGCTACCCAAGGCATGGAATCCATTATCTTCACTATAATAGATTTCTTAGCGGTGGCCAATGCTAAGATCCCGCCTAGATTATATCTACTTACTCCAAAAGAGGAGTAGTGACTAGGAAACGATAATAATAATAGTAATTTAGAGTTTAGCTATTGATCCACACTACTAGGTATTATCTACAAAATAATATTATATTTCATATAATAGCTAGAAACTTAAAAGGTAATAGTTAAATGGGATTAATATAAGGATTAGTAAGGAGACATCATAAGACTCAAAAGGTAAGGAATGAAATCTATTTACTCGTCCATAAGACTGTAGATGGTACATTATTTGTTGATTCTACAAGAGAGGTATCATGTTGGTTCAACATAGCATGATAAGCCCACGGAGTTAAAAAGCCAGGGGGACACAATCCTAGTGTTCACCAATACAAATCACAACTGAAGTTGATAGTTGCTCTTTGTTCGATATACCCAATCACCCCCATTTATTTTTCCATTTCTTGCCTGTAAGACCCCACAAAATCTTCTCATAGTTTAAGCCTTAGAGAGTGTTAAGTAAAGTGTTAATATGGCCCTAAAAGGTTGAGAAGTGTCTTCCCAAGTGAGAAGTATTTTGAACCATGTATAATTTCCCTAATATCGACTTTTAGTCATGTAGAGTATGGAATAAGCTTTCCATCTATACCAAATTAACCCAAATCCGACACTCAGATGAAGAGTTAGAGCTATTTTAGTGAGACAGTATGCCACCTGGAACTTTAGCGCATCGCAGAGCCAGCCAAAATGGCTATCATTAAAATCCAGTGAGCCTCCACGATATGGCATGTTGTGCCAAGGATTAACTTAAGAATTGTCAATTTTTAGTGCACCAACGCAATTCCACCGTGTCACGGTGCCTTTCTAGTGCACAACCAAGGTGGCAAAATGATTTTCACCACGCCATGCCATCAAGTAGTTTCTTGATTGTCCAATTTCCAGATGGCTGGCGCGATTATGGTGCATTGCGCCAACATATAAAATTAGGATTTTTCAGTTTAATTTCAAGGGTGAAAAAGGTCTTTTCCTAACCCCTATATATACTTCTTAACATGGGATTTGGCCTCATTTCACCCAAAATATCATTGTTTTCTCTCAATTCTCTTCAACATCAAAAACTAAGGTTTCTACAAAATCAAAACCCTTCCTTCTTCTTCAAGAAACATCAAGGGAAATCAAGAAATCAAGAATCTCTCTAAGAGGTTTCAAGAAAGAGTTTCACTACGGTATAAAGATGTTGATTCTTGGGTCCCTTTCATCCAAGAAACTCAAGAACCCTTTTCTAAATTTCATAGCTCTTATGTTTATGAGTTTTCATGACTCATGTGAGTTGAAATTGATGTTCATGCTATTATTGAGTTTTGATTTATGTTTGTTTGCGAGGTTTTCAAGCTTTGACCCTAGTATGTGATATTCATGTGATGTTCATGATAAACCCTCTCCAAGTTTCTTGTTAAGTGATGTGTTCATGTCAATTAAGTGAAGAAATTGTTGAATAAACAAAGCATCCTCCCCATATGTTTGATAAAATGCTTATGTGAAGGAATTAAAGCCATTATAACATGTTGACTAGAAATCCCCAATTATGTGCAAGCCTATGCATGCCAAGTATTTGTTGAAAAGCCTTAGAGAATGAATTGTGATATTTTAGCATGAAATCCCCCAATTATGTGTTCTTTAATGTATGTTAAGTATTTGAAGCAAGACCTTGTTGAATGGAGTATGATCCAATAGAATATCTCCCTATGTTATTACATATTTAGGATTCCTAAATTCTTGAAGTAATGCCTTAGTGATTGTGATGGTGAATGATTGTCCATGGTCTTGATTATTCAAGAATGGTTATGTTTTACTTTTATGTTATCGAGTCCTGGGGGGTATTTATACCCAATAATTTAGCTATTGTCTAGAGCCCATGTTAGTTTTTACGATAATTCCAGTCGAGCCATGATCCTCAGAACTATCCAAGTTATAGAACTCCGTATTTTTAGGTGGTTACAGAACTTAAGAAATCTCAGTAAACTCTGAAATCACTGTTATCTCAGTATCACTAGTAATCTAGTATCAATTCTGTACCCAACTCAGATCTAGTAGTATTCAAGTGTTCAGTTCAGTCCTCAGTAGTATTTGAGTAATCTATCCCAAGCTTTAGTTAGATAACAAGATTCAGTAGTATTTCATCAAATTCAGAATCAAGTGAATTCAGCTTAATTCAGTCAGATCATTCGAGAAATATGATCAGTATCATATTCAGCTAAGTTTGTATTCAGTTAAGAATCAGTTCAGAGTCTTTTAGTTGGGAGTAGGAGCTAGCACCAAGCAAGGGTAGGGATGGCATCTCCCCGTTAGAGAGGAAGAGTCATTAGGATGAATCCCTAAACTCCAGAACTGCATAGCCATTGTAGGATGCAGGAGCCACCTGTCAGGAAAGGCTAGTAACCCGTTAGATAGGCTTGACTATTATATTGCCTGAGGCTTGACTTTCTACGAGGGTCACCCATCGGATAGGCTTGACCAGAGAGGTTTTTACTCGTGGCACGATATTAATACCCTTCCAGCTGGGGTTACAGGTTGGACCCTACTAGTTGAGACTCGGGGCATGTTGGTTAAGTGACTACTTCCCATAGTTGCAGTTTCAGTATCAATCTTTAAAAATCAAGACTGTTAGATACAATCATCTATCTTAGTGAGGAACTCAGATAGTTCTAATTATTCATTGACCACCTGTCAGATTGGCTTGGTCCTATATAAATTTATTTTGTATCAGATCCTAATTTCACCCATTAGATAGGCTTGATATTAGTCTCATATTCAGTTGAGTAGTCTCATTATCAGATCTCTAGATCACCCATCAGATAGGCTTGATCTCAGTCTCATGTTCACTTGAGTAATCTCATTATCAGATCCCGAGATCACCCGTCTGATAGGCTTGATCTCAGTCTCATATTCAGTTAAGTAATCTCATTATCAAATCTTGAGATCACCCATTAGATAGGCTTGATCTCAGTCTCAAATTCAGTTGTGTATTCTTATTGTCAGATCTAGGGATCACCCATCAGATAGGTTTGATCTCAATCTTAGATTTAGTTGAGTATTCTTGTTATCAGATCTAGAGATCACAGATTTAGTTGAGTATTCTTGTTATCAGATCTAGAGATCACCCGTTAGATAGGCTTGATCTCAGTTCATATTCAGTTGAGTAATCTCATTATCAGATCCCAAGATCACCCGTCAGATAGGCTTGATCTCAGTCTCATATTCATTTGAGTAATCTCATTATTAGATCCTGAGATCACTCGTTAGATAGGCTTGATCTCAGTCTTAGATTTAGTTGAGTATTCTTGTTTTCAGATTTGGACATGATCTTTTCTTATCATTGATAGTAGACTCTGAAATCATCCGTTAGAAAGGTTTAATCTCCGATGTAGTTAGTAGAGAGTAGAAAGCTCTGAATTCAGTCATTGATGTGAGTATATTTAGTTAATCAGCTTCAGTATCCTCAGATTCTGAGATCACTCACTAGATAAGACTGATCTCACCTCAGTACTTATTTATTAGTATTAGATGATTCAGTTTTTCAATATCTCAATATTATTAGTGAGTTCAGATGTCAGTAATGCAGTACCCAAGTTTCAATACTCAAAGTTATGATGATTGTGATTATGGTTTGTGCATTTATGTATATGTTCTCATTCTATATTCTCATGATTATTTAGTTAAGTAATTATTCATCCATAAGCCCTTGCATTTAGCCTTACCTCTTCTTCATACTTGGTATATTCCCATACTGATACATTTGCGCTATGGTGTTTTATTTGACACCATAGGTTCATAGGCACAAGATCCAGAGTACTCTTAGCAGCTCAGTCCTAGTTAGCAGCAGTACACATAACTGTGAGTCCTCTTCATTCGAGGATGATTTTTTATCATTATTGCATTAAACTTAGTGTATTTATTCAGTAAATGGAGTTATTTGGGGACATGTCCCATCAACTCCATAGCTCAGACAGTTTAGAGGCTTTTTAGACAGATGTATCAGTATTTAATTTTTAGTTTTGAGTATTTTTAGATGTTTTGAACATTATGGCCAGTTTTTGCATTTATTAGCTATATTATGCAGTGTTCAAGTACAGATATCAGTAGAGGGTTGGCTTATGGTCCTTTGGGATCATGAGCACTGTGTGATGTTCTGGTTCCTGAAAATTGGGTCATTACAAATTTGGTATTAGAGCCTAAGTTTCAATAGTGTCCTAGGGAGTCTGAAAAGCCGCATCTAGTAGAGTCTTATGCATGGGTATGTTGCATGCCCCATTTATGTACAAAAGGATATAAAATGTTTTAGGAGCAATTTTCCTTCTTTCAGAATTCATGTCGTGCAAGTGAGCATGAGCTGAAGTTTATTCTCAGTCTAATCCACCTCTTTCTTCCATATACAGAGTATGCCTCCTCGTAGAGATAGTGCCCATAGGGTTGATGACCAGACTCCTTAACTAGTAGATCCTAAGAATGAGAATATGTTACATGGAGAGTTTTGGGCAGTTTTCAGGCACTAGCCCAACCTGTGACTCATGTTCAAGGTAACCGTTAGGATGTCGCCCAAACTTGGCAAGAAGGAGCTTCAGCCGCAGCTAGAATTAAGGATTTCATGAGAATGAGCCCGCCAAAATTCTTTGGGTCAATAGCAGATGGGACCCACAGCTTTACCTTAAAGAGTTAGGGAAGATTACCCAGATTATGTATGTTTTTGAGAAAGAGAGTGTAGAGTTAGCATCCTATAGACTGAAGGATATTACTCATGATTGGGTAGTAATGTGGAAGAAGGGTAGAAGGGAGGATGCAACTCCCGTGACTTGGCAGAAGTTTCAGAATACCTTCTAAGATAAGTTTTTCCTACTAGAGATTAGGGAAGCTAAGGTAGAAGAGTTCATGAACCTAAGGCAAGGCTCCATGATAGTGAAAGAGTATTGGTCTTAAGTTTAACTAGTTAGCTAAGTATGCCTCTGACTTGATAGCTAACCCTAGAGCGAGTATGAGTAAGTTTATGACTAGTGTGTCCGGGTTAGTGTTGAAGGAGTGTAGGGCTTCTATGCTCAATAGAGATATAGACCTTGCTAGGCTGATGATGCATGCACAACAGATTGAGGTAGACAAGATGAAAGAAAGAGAGTGAGTGAGTAAGAAAGACAGAACAGGTAGTTAAGGTTTCTCTCAGGCAGGGTCCTAGGGTGGAGGCCATTTTCAGCATAGTCAAATATTTGTCCTAGATCCATCCTCAGCTAGTGTACCACACCAAAGTTTAGGGATGTCAATTATGATATGGCACCAGGCTCCAAAGTGCTGAGTAGTGCTTGTGGTGTTCGTACCAATCCATTTTGTGGAGAGTGTGGCAAGAGCCACCTAGGTATGTGTTGAGTCGGTAATAATGTGTGCTTTAGGTGTGGTGAGCCAGGCCATAGAATGCAAGAATGTAGAGTGCTAGCTCAGAGGGGTAGAGAGTTTCTTCAGCAAAGTGCCCCTTCCGGTGCCTATAGTGGTCAGTGTCAAAATAAACTTTATGTGCGTCAAACCCACCATAATTAGGAAAGGTTGCTTGATATAGATTTGGGTATGTTATGAGTTCTTCATCTTTGTGAATTGCATTGTTAGATCTTTTTCTTTTTTTGAGCTATATGTCAGCATGAGTCATGCATTTGTTTCAGATCTAAGTCAGTCAATCATGACCCAGTTCATAGGTGCCCTGTGCATTACCCCAGTATTTCAGCGAAGTATATTTAGAGGGACATAGAGTCCTAAGGGGGAGATACCCCATGATATTGCGATGCTTTCATGTCCTTAGAATCATTTAGTTATATCTTTAGACTCTTCTTACAAAGTTAACATTAGTGATTATTGCATTGCCAATCATGCTTTCGAGAGTCAATTCAGTCAGGTATTCATACATTAGATATGCATGTTCATTTGAAAGAGTTCAGAATTTTAGTGTGTTCAGTCATGCATTTATGAGATCAGCCCAGTTATGCATCCATGCATCAGATATGCATGTTTATTATAAGATTGCAGCTTATGAGTAGCTTCAGTCGAGTATTCCATGCATCAGATATGCATGTCCAGTATGAGAGTTCAAAATACCTGTGGTTCTAGTTGCATGATCATGATTCAGATGCTCTCGTTCCTTGAGTAAGTTCAGTTGATCAGTTTTCTTAGCCTTAGAGCGTGTTCAGTAACGTGTTAACTGGCTCTAAAAAGTTAAGAAGTATCTTCCCAAGTGAGAAGTATTTTGAATCATGTAAACTTTTGCTAATATCAACTTTTTGTCATGTAGAGCATTGAATAAGATTTCTGTCGATACCAAATTTGCCCAAATCTGACATTCGGGCGAAGAGTTAGAGCCATTTTAGTGAGATAGTGTGCCACTTGGCACCTTAGCACGTCGCGGAGCCAGCCAAAATAGCAATCGTCAAAATCCAGTGAGCCTTCATGATTATGGCGCATCATGCCAAGGCTTAATTTCAGAATCATCAATTTACAGTGCACCAACGCGATTACAACGTGTTACGGTGCCTTTTCAATTTGTAACCAAGGTGGCAACACGATTTCCACCGCGTTGCGCCATCAAGAAGTTTCTCGATTGTCTGATTTCTAGTGGGCTAGCACAATTATGGCGCATCGCACCAGTATGTAAAATCAGGATTTTTTAGTTTAATTCCAAGGGTGACAAAGGTCTTTTCCCAACCCTTATATATACTCCTTAACATGAGATTTGACCTTATTTCACCCAAAATATCATTGTTTTCTCTCAGTTCTCTTCAACATCAAAAACTAGGGTTTCTACAAAATCAAAACCCTTCCTTCTTCTTCAAGAAACATCAAGGAAAATCAAGAAATCAAGAATCTCTCCAAGGGCTTTCAAGAAAGAGTTTCTCTAAGGTATGCAGATATTGATTCTTGGGTCCCTTTCATCCAAGAAGCTCAAGAACCCTTTTCTAAATTTCAAAGCTTTTATGTTTATGATTTTTCATGATTCAGGTGAGTTGAAATTGATGTTCATGCTATTATTGAGTTTTGATTCTTGTTTGTTTGCAAGGTTTTCAAGCTTTGACCCTAGTATGTGATATTCATGGGATGTTATGATAAACCCTCTCCAAGTTGCTTGTTATGTGATGTGTTCATGTCATTTAAGTGAAGAAATTATTGAAAATGCAAAGTATGCTCCCCATATGTTTGATAAAATGCTTATGTGAAGGAATTAGAGCCATTATAGCATATTGACTAGAAATGTCAATTGTGTGCAAGCCTATGCATGCCAAGTGTTTGTTGAAAAGCCTTAAAGAATGAATTATGACATGTTAGCATGAAATCCCCCAATTATATGTTCTTTAATGCATGTTAAGTGTTTGATGCAAGACCTTGTTTAATGGAGTATGATCCAATAGCATGTCCCTCTATGTTATTACATGTTTAGGATTCCTAAATGCTTGAAGTGATGCCTTAGTGATTATGATGGTGAATGATTGTCCATGGTCTTGATTATTCAAGAATGGTTATGTTTTACTTCTATGTTATCGAGTCCTGGGGGGTATTTATACTCGATAATTTAGATGCTGTCTAGAGCACGTGTCAGTTTTCATGATAATTCCAGTCAAGCCATGATTCTCAGAACTCAGCGAGTTATCGAACTCTGTATTCTCAGGCAGTTACTAAACTTAAGAAATCTCATTAATCTCTATAATCAACATAATCTCAGTATCACTAGTAATCCAGCCTCTGTTCTGTACCCAACTCAGATCTAGTTGTATTTAAGTATTCAGTTCAGTACTCAATAGTATTCGAGTAATCTATCCCGAGCTCAGTGTCATTTAGTCAGATAACAAGATTCAGTAGTATTTCGTCAGATACGAAACCAAGTGAATTCAGCTTAACTTAGTCAGATAATTCCAGAAACATGATCAGTATCAAATTCAGCTTAGTTTGTATTCAGTTAAGATTCAGTTTAGAGTCTTTTAGTTGGGAGTAGGAGCTAGCACTGAGTGAGGGATTGGATGAGGGTTCCCCATCAGAAAGATAAAGTCATTAGAAGTAATCTCTAAACTCCAGAACTGCGTATCTAGCGCAAGATGTAGGAGTTACCCATCAGGAAAGGCTAGTCAACCGTTAGATAGGCTTGGCTATTATATTGACTTAGGGTTGACTTCCTATGTGGGTCACCCATCAAATAGGCTTGACTAGAGAGGTCTTTACTCGTGGCACGGTATTGATACCATTCCAGCTGGGGTTACAGGTTGGACCCCACAGTAGAGATTCAGGGCATGTTAGTTAAGTGACTACTTCCCACTTTTGTAGTTTTAGTATCAATCTTTAGAAATCGGACTGTTAGATATAGTCATCTATCTCAATTAGGAACTAAAATAGTTATTTTGATTCATGGACCACCTGCCAGATAGGCTTGGTCCCATATAAAGTTATTCCATATCAGATCTAGAGATCACCCGTCAGATAGGCTTGATCTCAGTCTCATATTTAGTTGAGTAATCTCATTATCAGATCCCGAGATCACCCGTTAGATAGGATTGATCTTAGTCTCATATTCAGTTGAGTAATCTCATTATCAGATTTTGAGATCACCCATTAGATAGGCTTGATCTCAGTCTAATATTCAGTTGAGTAATCTCATTATAAGATCCTAAGATCACCCATCAGATAGGCTTGATCTCAATCTCAGATTTAGTTGAGTATTTTTGTTATCAGATCTAGAGATCACTCATCAGATAGGCTTGATCTCAGTCTCAGATTTAGTTGAGTATTCTTGTTATCAAATTTAGAGATCACCTGTCAGATAGGATTGATCTCAGTCTCATATTCAGTTGAGTAATCTCATTATCAAATCCCGAGATCACCCATCAGATAGGCTTGATCTCAGTCTCATATTTAGTTGAGTAATTTCATTATCAGATCCCGAGATCACCCGTCATATTGGGTTGATCTCAGTCTCAGATTTAGTTATGTATTGTTGTTGTTAGATTTGGACATGTTCTTTTCTTATCATTGATAGTAGACTCTAAAATCATCTGTTAGAGAGGTTTGATCTCCAATGCAGTCATTTGAGAGTAGAATGCTCTGAATTCAGTCATTGATGTGAGTATATTCAATTAATTAGCTTCAGTATCCTCAGATTTCGAGATTACTCGCTAGATAAGATTGATCTTACCTCAGTACTCATTTATCAGTATCAAATAATTCAGTTATTCAATATCTCAGAATTACTAGTGAGTTCAGATGTCAGTAATGAAGTACCCGAGTTTCAGTACTCAGAGTCGTGATGATTATGATTATGGTTTGTGCATTCATGCATGTGTTCTTATTTAGTACTCTCATGATTATTCAGTTAAGTAATTGTTCATCCATAAGCCCTTACATTTAGCCTTACCTCATCTTCATACTCGGTACATTCCCGTACTGACTCATTTGCACTATGGTATTTTATTTGTCACCATAGATTCAGAGGCACGAAATCCAGAGTACCCTTAGCAGCTCAGTCCCATTCAGCAGCAGTAGACATAACAGTAAGTGATCTTCATTCGAGGATGATCCTTTTATCATTATTGCATTAGACTTAGTTTATTTTTAGTAGATGGAGTTAGTTGGGGACATGTCCCATCAACTCCATAGCTCAGACAGTTTAGAGGATTTTCTGACAGATGTATCAGTATTCAGTTTTCAATTTTGAGTATTTTTAGATGTTTTAAACCTTATGTCTAATTTTTTCATTTATTATTTGTATTATGCAGTATTCAGGTACAAATATCAGTAGAGGGTTGGCTTGTGGTCCTTTAGGATTATAAGCACCATGTGACATTCTGGTTCCAGTAACTTGGGTCGTTACAATGCCCATTGATTACGACATCTAAAATTCATGAGTCCACATATTTCTTTGGGATTCGACCCCAACTTTTATTGGGTTACTATAGTTTGCCAACGATTGTATAGTCATCTAATAGAAGGTTTTGTTTAGTTGTCATAAAATTTTTAGTGCTGTTGCCAGGGTTTATGGTCTTGATTTATGAACAAAGGTCGTTGCAATCTATGGATTTTTATTTTTATCCTTAGTTGGGTATACATCGGTCTATGTCTAGCACATACATTAGAGGCAATCCATTACTCCCACTAAATATTAATCCAGAGAAGATTCTACAAACACCAGGTAGGATGTCTGGGCAGAAAAGAGATAAACTTCCTAAAGCGATTTGAGATGTTGTACCCCCTCCTCCTGAAGGAGTTCAGGTCTTTATTGATCGAAAAACTAGTAAGATTTTAGCTCAAGCTAAAACTAAAAGGATGGTACTATAAAAAGCTCAACACATAGATTAAGAGGCAGCTTTAGCTAAGCAAACATAGGTAGAAGACCTCCGAGCAGTACTCGGTAGAAACCAGAATAAAAACAGAGGAGGCCGACCTAAAGTGATCCCAACATATCAGTTTGTTCAGCCATATGAAGATGATGAAGAGGATGTGGGTTACGTTGAGCCAACAGATACTGGATCTATCATTTCTCCTATCTTGACCCCTGATGTCAAGTTTAATATTTCTAGTACTATAATTTAGCTATTATACTTAAAAGGCGTGTCTGTAGGGTTGCCTAAAAATGATGCAAAGCTGCTTCTGGTAAATTTCTCCGGGACATGTACTTCATATAATACTTAGGGTAGATTAGGAGGTATTAAGACTGATGTTTTTTCCTTCTAGATTACTGGAGAAGAATTGTTATGGTTAAGGGAACTTTGAAGAGGGTCTATCAGTACATGGAGTGAGTTACACAGACAATTCTTGAATAGGTTCTTTTCTCTATCTAGGGTATTGTAGCTCAAGGATGAGATTTATAACTTTAGGTAGCTGTAATCAGGATCTATGTATGGACATGGTTCATATTCAAGAAGAATCTTAGCATAGTGCACAATCACTGAATTTTAGTGACAAACTTGTTGGAGATCTTCTATAGAGCCCTGACTATCAGTTCTAGAGAAATAAGAGACACTATCTCTGTAGGAGCCTTCATGAGATTACTGTGGGAGATGGATTCAAGTATTATGGATCAAATCTCATTAACTAACTGATGTTTTCAAACTCGGGAGGTTGAGAGAGGTTATGACATTTATTCCATTAGAGCTTCTGGAGAGCAGAGAATAGCTGAAGATGTTGTAGCTTAGGAGATTTCACTATTATGGACAGACATTGGTGAGTTTGCCAAGCAATTTACAGTAGTAAATTCTGAAACATTAATATAGTAGGGGTATAGAGTGTAGCTTCTAGGGTGCATGAGTCTAAGTTAGAGGAGGATGCAAAATATGTGGATCATCGGTTAGTGAGTTTTTGATTCTTAAGGCAATGGAATCAAGGTCAAAACTATGATGATAGAGATAAATACATTCCACTTGGCAAACTAGATGCAAAATCAAGAATAGAAGAGATGTTGTCTAAGATGATAAAGGGTCAAGAGAGTCAAGAAGATTGCCTTAAAGAACTCAATGCCGATGTTTAATGATTGGACCTGAAGGTTGAGTCACATGCATCTGCTATTAAGTAGTTGGAGTAGTAATATGGGCAAATCTCTGAGAGACAGTTAGGAGCACTTTTTAGAGACAATATGCCAAATCTAATTACTCTAGTTCTTTGCCTGGATATTAATATGATGAGTGATTCCCCACGTAATAAGCACTTTTTAATCACTACTGATGAGCCATAGAAGGAAAATATTGTTGCAGATAAGCCACCTGAAGCTAAATTTGAGAAGCTGACTTAGTGATGGTGATTTTGGGAGTAATGATGATGATGACTTGGAAGCAAGAGATATCCAAGATATAGTGTAGTAGTTTTGAATATATTTTCATGTACATTTAGTAGAAAACAAGAGGGACCTATGTGCAGTCAACATCCCATGTTCTATTGGGCCTTATGAGATTAATCAAGCTCTTTGCGATATAGGAGCAGGAATAAATGTAATACCATTGGTGATATACAAAGTATTTGGGTTAGTCAAACTCAAGCCTATATATGTAAGGTTGTTCATGGCTAATTCATCTATAAAGGTACCAGTGGGTATTATGAGAAATATAGAAGTGAAGGTGGCATCTTTCACTTATCCAGTTGATTTAATAATTTTGGACTGTGAAGTGAATGCCATTCTCTAATTATCTTGGGTAGACTTTTCTATTCCACTGGTCGGGTGTCGATTAAAATGGACCTAGAGGAGATCGCCTTCAAATGGAATGATAAGCAAATAGTGTTGAACATATGCATGATAATTCAACAGTCTGATAATATGAGAGTGGTAGCAGTAATTGATGTTGTAGATGGTGACGTGGTTTCAAAAGAAGTGCCTATTGAAGAGAGATTAGGGGTAGAAGCATTAGTAACAATGATTATGAACTTTGAGAGTGATGGTATAAATGAGTATGATGAGTTGGTTTAGGCACTGTATGGCATATGTTCTTACAAATATGCCCCTAAGACGCTGGATCTTTAATTGAAGAACAGAACCATACCTCTTAGAAGACCATAATTGAAGATCTACTGGCATTAGAATTGAAGGCCCTGCCACCTTATTTGCAGTATGCATTCTTGGGGGTCAATAATACCTTACTGGTAATTATTGCAACAGATCTGGTAGGAGCGTAGATGGAAACTTTGATATCAGTGTTATAAAATTTCAAGAGAGCTATTGGGTGGACCATTACAGACCTTGTAGGGATTCCACCAGGTATATGCACACATATGAGACAGCTTGAGTTAGACAACATTCCCAGTATTGAGCATTAGAGACGACAAAATCTTTCTATACAAGAGGTAGTGAAAAAGGAGATAAGCAAGTGGTTAGATGCGGGGTTGGTTTTGCCCATTGCAGATAGTAAGTTGGCGAGCCTGGTTCAATGCATGCAAAATAAAAGAGGAGTCATAGTGGTTCCAAATGAGGAGAATGAATTAGTACCAATGAGGCCAGTGACTGGTTGGAGAGTATGCATAGACCATAGAAATCTGAACAATTGGAGACAAAAAAACCACTTCCCTATGCCGTTCATGGATCAGATGTTGGAAAAATTAGTAGGCAAGGGTTGGTAATATTTTATTGATGGGTATTTTGGCTATAATCAAATCATGATTGCTCCTGAAAACCAAGAAAAGACTACTTTTACTTGGCTCTATAAGACCTTTGCATTTAAGCGTATGCCATTAGGGTTTGGTAATACACCTTCCACTTTTCAGAGATATATGATGTCCATATTGTCTGACATTATGGAGATACTATCGAAGTCTTCATGGATGAATTTTTAATGATTGGAGACTCATTCGATAACTGCTTAGCTTATTTGGCCAGTGTACTACAGAGATATGAAGAGTGCGACTTGGTACTCAATTGAAAAAAATGCTACTTCATGGTAAAAGAAGGTATCACTATAGGGAAAAAGATCTCCATACATGGTATTGAGGTATACAAAGTAAAGATTAAGATGATTGAGAAGATGTTGAAGCTACTGCCACTAGTGTCAGTTAGAGGCATATAGAGTTTTTGGGGTCATACAGGCTTCTAAAGAAGGTTCATCAAGGAATTCTCTAAAATTGTAAGTCCTATTCGAAATCTCTTAGTTAAGGAGGTGAAACTTTTGTTCGATGATGATTGTCTCAAGCCTTTCAAATACCTGAAAAAGTGGTTGATTTCAACGCCCATTATTGCATCTCTTGAGTAGTCTGTACCTTTTGAGATAATGTGTGATGCAAGCGGAGTGGGCTTGGAAGTTGTTCTAGGCCAAAGAAGAGAAAAGATAATGCATCAAATCTACTAAGACAACAAAACTTACCGGATAGAAAAATTATACAAGTACAGAATAAGAGCTACTTGAGGTGGTTTTTAATTTTGAAAAATTTTGTTATATTTGATTGGGACTAAGGATAGTGCACACTTACCATGCATCCTTGAGGTACTTGATGTCGAAAAAGGATGCCAAACCCAGATTGATTCTTTGGGTTCTTTTTCTACAAGAGTTTGATTATGAAGTCAAGGACCCAAAAGGGAAAGATAATCAAGTTGCAGACCAGTTATCCAGACTTGAGGAGTAGACTATATAGAAAGTAGGGGAAAGTATTGAGATACATTATGGTTTTCCTGATAAGCGAGTGTTGGAAACATCTCATGATTTGATTCCCTGGTTTGCTGATTTTACCAACTTTTTGGCAAGTGGTTTTGTCCCAGAAGATCTATCCTTATAGAAGTGAGAAAGATTTATGAATGAGGTAAGGAAATACTTGTGGGATAAGCCGTATTTGTTTAGAGTCTGATTTGGGTGATTCGGAGATGCATTCCATAGGTGGTGATGATGATCTTTCTAAAAGCTTATCATTCTTCACCAGTTGGGGGCCACCACAGTGGCCTATGGACAACCCATAAAATTCTAGAATGTGGATTTTACTGGCCTTCAATTTTCAAGTATGATAATGGTTTTTCAAATCCTGTGACCAATGTCAGCATCAAGACAACATTTCATGACATCACGAACTCCCTATGGCAACCATTTTGGAGTTGGAGTTGTTTGATATGTGGGGGATTAATTTCATGGGTCCATTTGTGAGCTCCTATGGCATGAGATACATTCTGGTAGCATTTGACTATGTATCAAAATGGATGGAGACATTTGCACTTTGAGATAATGAAGGTAGGAGCATCACCGTCTTTTTGAAGAGGAATATTTTTTCTCGATTTAGCATTCCATGTGTATTTGTTAGTGATGGTGGTCACACTTCTACAAGCGCTGCTTGATAAATATGGCATGTGTCATAAGGTGGAAACACCTTACCATCTTCAAATGAGTGGGAAAGTGGAAATCACCAATAGAGAGATAAAGTACATATTAGTGAAGACTGTGAATGCCAATAGGACTGACTGGTCTAGAAAGCTATACGATGCATGGTGGGCCTATTGGACAATCAATAAGACCCCATAGGTGTCTCTCCATATCAGCTTATCTATGGAAAAACATGCCTGTAATGACCCAAAATCACCTCCCGGGACGTCACACGTTGCTTAAGGCTACAAGTAGCCCCAAGCTAACCCTTTGAGCTTATTAGTTCTCATAATAACTCATTCAAAAAGGAATATACAAAACACTGGAACTGTCATAGCAAATGAAAGGAATTACGAAGATAATACTCGATCCAAATGACCACAATACTGGAAATGTCTACACAACCACAGTCTGATAACTGGTCTGATAAAGCCTCTACTACTCCATGAACTTGAGAGCCGTTGGGACAGGTCCCCAACTGACTCAAATTGAACTGAAAGTGATAACGTAAACACTTGAATAGTGAAATGTCTGAAGATAGGTCCTCAGACCATGAGGACTCACCACTGTATAAATTTAGACGAAGGTACTTGGGAATCACTGATGAGGCTGGGGATGAGCACCTAAACCTACATTATAAGACAATGTAGAACATAGACATATATGTGGATCAACACTTGGGAATGTACTGAGCATTTGGGGATGTATGAATTTATATAAAAACAGTATCAATACTCTTTAATCAAATCATGCATGCAAATAGAAATGACTCACATGGCTTGAATAAGTCTAAAGTGTAAAGCTCATAAATCATATAGAATGAAGCATGTAACACAAATCTTGTGAGTCATTATACTTTGGCTTTAAAATTTGTGCTCTCCTCTTATTCTCATTACTAAAAGGATGAACGAAACTTTAGAAAATACTTTAAACTCATGCATATATCCCATGGGGAGTAAAACTTCTTTAATGCTCAAGAACTTATAACTCTTTTGAACTCAAACACTTGGAACTCGGTATCATATAACTTTGGTTTAAAAACCAGTGATCAACTCGTATTAGTAGAGAAAATAATTCCTTCTTTGGAAAATACTCAAAAACAATTCGTTCACTTTAGAAAATATCTTATCTTAAAGCTTTAGGGAAAATATTCTATCTCAATGAAAAATACTTTAGTTTAGAGAGGTTCTCTTAACCGACATAAACCATGTGAGCTACATGGAGTCCAACGTCTTGTCCTCCTAAGGAAGAAATCTCACATTGGGTAGAGGTTTCATACCTTTTCTAAGGAGTATATCCTTGACTTAGTGATCATTTATCTCGGCCTCGAGCCCAATCATCTTGGCCTCAGGTCCAAAATCTCAAACCTACGGTGGCACGTAGTTCTAGGGTAAGAAATGATAGTAACTTACCCAACTCGGTGCTAAATACTACACCCTTTAATTTATCTCGCTGATCTCATGAAAATCCACTTTCAAAATAATCTCATGGTTCATAAGAACCCAACAATAAAATCTGTGATCACATGTGGTAGAGTGGATTTCAAAACTCTATGACCATTAGGTAAAAACATTTCTCAATAATCTCAAAATACTCAAATCATGGGTTCTTATAGCACAATAGTTCATAAAATTGCAAGTCTCAAGTAGGGCTTAATGACCCATAATTCAATCTCAAGTTAAAACTCATCATAATACATAATAGATAGCATATAGATTCATAATTCATGTAGAAATCTGGAATTTACAGAAATTTATCTCAAAATCTCAACATACTCATATACTT
>NC_061116.1:196256928-196268708 GCF_002878395.1 Capsicum annuum | reverse complement strand
AATCATGGGTTCTTATAGCACAATAGTTCATAAAATTGCATGTCTCATGTAGGGCTTAATGACCCATAATTCAATCTCAAGTTAAAACTCATCATAATACATAATAGATAGCATATAGATTCATAATTCATGTAGAAATCTGGAATTTACAGAAATTTATCTCAAAATCTCAACATACTCATATACTTTAATATCTTAAATATTGCAACTATTAACTTCTCAAGGATTAAAATCATGAGGTATAAACCCAGCTTCAATTTTCTCAAGAAAACACGTAAAAATCATGCCATTAGACTCTCAATTCATGGGAAGCATCAAAAGCTTGAAACCAATAACAATGGGTGAAAAACCCTAATTCAATTTCATGTAAAATCTCATAAGTTGCAGAAAATTGTAGTTTAAACAAGCCTTTGGGCACAAGGGTGAAAGGATTACCCATGTTCAAAACCCCACATACCTTAGATTATTAAATTGGATGAACAAGATTTCTTTAAACTCTCCTTCTTACTCTTGAGAGAGGGTTCTTGCAACCCTTGAACTTGGGGAACTCAAATCTCAACTCAATTTGTAGAATCTATGGTGAGTTCTTATATTTCTTGGAGAAGGGTTTTAGATTAGATCTTGAGGGAGAAACCCTAGCTCTCTTGTGTTTTAGATGTTGAATAAAGCCATTTTCTTTGTTTGGAATATATATGGTTGATAAAAGAGTGGGAAAGATTGGAAAGACCTTTTAAAAAAATGACTTAAAATACTGATCGGGGGCTACGACGGTCGGAGCGGCGGTCCATTGCTAGTCTGACGGTCCTTTGGATTGTCCATCGAATGTCAGTCAAAAAAAGAACACACTAACATAGTGTGATAGCCGAAGCAAAAGTCCTTCGTAGTCTTTATAGTCTGTCGGATCATCCGTCGCACGTTGGTTAGGATGAGACCACACTACCTCAGTGGCGACGGTCTCAGTGATGGTCCGTCGCAGCCTTGATGGTCCGTCGTCCTGGCCGTCACACTTAGGCTAGGAAAGAGAGTTACTGACTTGGTTGCAATGGTCCGAGCGATGGTCCATCATAAACTAGATGGTCCGTCAGATCGTCCGTCGCACCTGGGCGATTCAGACAACTCTCTGTAAAATGGCCATAACTTCTCACCCCGATACCGGATTTGGATGAAATTAGTTTCGTTGGAAAGATAATTCAATTCTATACATGACGAAAAATAAAATTTAAGAAAGTTCTATATGGTTTAAATACTAATCACTTGGGAAGTCACTTCTCAATCTTTTAGGGCTAAAATTATACTTCACTTGACACGCTCTAAGGCTCGAACTGCAAGGAAAATTTGTGGGGTTTTACAATGACATTTATCGATTGAGCTTGAGCATAAGGCACTATGGGCATTGAAAAGGCTAAATTTTGAGTGGCGTGATGCAGCAAAATGAGGTTGAGCAAGGTGAATGAGTTGTATGAATTCCGACTCTGGGCTTATGAGAGCTCGACCATATACAAAGAAAGAATAAAGATTTACCACGATAAGAAAATCGAGAAGAAAACATTCAAAAATGGTGATTTGGTCTTATTGTACAATTCAAGACTACACTTATTTCCTAGCAAACTGAAATCATGATGGATTGGACCATTCACTATGGTTAAGGTGTTTCCATATCGTGATATTGAGATGAAGCATGATCGTGATGTCCCATATAAAGTAAATGGGTAACGAGTGAAACACTACATGGGAAACTTGGAAGAAATTCGAGTTTGTGCTTAAATAAACCTTAGCAAAGTCTGAGTAGCCAAAGGAACTTCTGAGTAGCCAAAGGAACTGAGTCGTGCCGTGATAGTAAATCAGGCACTTCTTGGGAGGCAACCCAAGGTATTTTGTTGATGTATTTGTGTTCGTGATTGAATTCAGATCTCCAAACCTATGGGCCACAGGTATGTTCCTAACTTTTTCATTTTGTAGAGATTTGATACACTGGGGACAGTGCATGATTCAAGGGGGAAGGGGGCTGCTTGTGGGTCTTGATGTCCTCTTGGGGTTTTTATTGTCGTGCTTCTTTTACCCAGAGTCTTGTTCCTAGTAGATCTAACATATTTAGGAGTATTGTACTTTGTTTTATGTTGTATTTTTGTTTAATTAGGAGATTAGTATGTATTTAGGGTAGTAGTTGGATGTTTTGACTGATTTTTGATACTCCTCTAAAAATTTGTGTTTTAGAACTGTATGAATGTATATATGCATGGACTTTGTGGATCTTGGTATGGCATTAGGATTTGGGTTATGGTAATCACTTTCTAACAGTTGCATGAATCAGATAGGTAGTAGTTGGTAATGTTGACTCTATGCTATGTGCGTGTGAGATACTACCTAGTTCCATTTGTACAAGCTTTAATCAAATTTAATCTCACTCTTTAGGTTTTTTGCTCTCAAGAAATGGGTGAGAAATGGCTAAAATGATGGAATAATGGCATATTTATACCCAATCCAGGTACTCAGGAGTCACTATCATGATACCAAGGTGCGCGATCACCACATATTATGGCTACATCGGCAGACTACGATCGTGACCAAAGCCTCGCGATCCAACATATTGGGCTACACATGGGAAGTGCGATTGCACCCTGGGCTCCGCAATTGCACCATCTTAATTGCTGAGGGTACCTCAATCGTGTCCCTTGGTTGGCGATCGCTGCCACACCAGATGATAGTTTAGAACTTAGAAATCTTCCAAGTCTCTATTAAGTCTTCAGGATTTATTTGGAATCCCGTATATGTAAATGAACTATGTAACCCTACCAAATTCAACGTTACGAAGACGATGACGCAATTAGATTTTCCATCCAAGGTTATCAAACCAAATATGGGTCCTACACCCAAATTTCAATTTTTTTATCTTTTTGACTTATAAGTCGAAATGAGCCCAGGTACCTTGGGGCTCGAACCAAAGGTCTACCTAGCCTAAAATTAACATTTTGGAGCATCTGGCGTAGTCAAAATTCTCATTCAATGTCATCTACTAGGAGCTTTGGTACGAGACCAAATCCTGAACAATGAAAATGCCAAAACAAGGAAACAAGTTTAAAATTCAAACAAACTGCCCAATCACCGAATTGATAGTTCTGATAAGTCATAAATGACTTGTAGAAACTGTGGGAAGGCTTTAAATGCCAAATTTGCATGCAAATCAAGGAGTGACCTGGAAGGTGATTACACTATCCACTTCTAAAAGGACTTTTGTACACGAAAGTCAATGGATAGAAGATCTAAAAAGAACAAAAGGATGACATACTGGGCCCACATGCTTCGAGCATGACTTCCCAGATAACTTCTACGAAGAGAACACTTCTATGGGATTTTGCCATTGGTATCCCTTTTTCAACTTATTTTCTCACTTAACTTCCAAACTGTCAAAACTCATCCTCTACAACCAATTAGCCTCCAATTGAACCGAGAAAGGCTGATGCACGAAAATCTAAACCACTATATACTGATACCATCTTGATACCTACACAAATCAATCAAAGGCTTATCCAAATTCAAAAGCAATCCAAGGTATGAGTCATACAACCGACTCCAAATTGAAATATAACCTTTCTTTACCATTTTAGGATAGTAACCACTTCCAACCAGGAAGAAAATTACTGAGTCTTGTCTGCACAATCTCATCATAGAAATATTGAAGGTCTGAAGCTAACCCACTTAAAGTTCATATGATAAAGATGAGAATAAGCTCATTAGGTGCTATTTGGGCACATAATCGGAGGCAACTAAGATCAACAATCTACAAATTCTACAATTGGTCCGGATAACCATCAAAAATGAAAATCTAGAAGTCTAAGGCACAACTACTCACCACAAAACAGTCAGTTCCAGGATGTCCCATCAACGAGAATGAAGCCAAGCTGAATCCACTCAAGTTTACTACTTCTACCGAGTATCTCATCCATAAATCTCAACAAAATCTAACAACCTGAGGTTAAAGTTGAAGGAATCAATACTGGTCAATGGATTAACATCTGGACACATATCACCCATAATCCATCCAAACTCAAGAAGACCGAATATGTAACCATAGAATAGGGTCCACCAGCCTATAGATGAAATTCAAAATTAAACAAATCTAAACCAAATGTTGTGCCAAGCTCTACAACTCTAAGTTTAAAGCTCAACACCAAGGCTGAATTGCTCGACCTCAAATACCCAAACCAAACCTGAAAATGGGTGAGCATTCATACTCTAAATCTATCAAAACTATCGAATCTCCATTCCAAGGCGTCAACACAAAACTAAGCCAAAATTAAAACATTGTGGGAGAACAAAATCGCCATAGTGATAAACCATCGATTAAGCATGCAAACAACCAACTCTATATTAGCTGAAGGGCTTGAAATATAGCCACAAAAGTGATCAAAAGAAAGATGACCTACCTCTAACTCTCTGCCTACACTTTAGAACAAAACCACATCACAAAAAGAATGGAGCATCCAATCTCCGCACTGGTTCCAAGAGCAAACCATCACAAGAAGACAAACCCAACAAATCTAAGAGATGAATATAAGACCTCCCGAAATCAAAATCAAACTATTATTAGACAATGAAATAGCCACAAGCAAAGAACATACCCCAAACTAGTCAATCTCAAAATAGGCTATATAAAGAGGGATAACCAATAAAAAAAACTTCAAAACCCAGGAGGAAAGTCTAAGAATCCCAAACTCAAGAACGAGCAATATAGCTAATTGCCAACTTTAGAACCATAACAAAAACACAGAAGGTCAACTTACCTTCAATACCATAATTAATTCCAAAATTAGTCTAGTACAGTCAACAAAAGAGGATAACAACCAACCTCACCTTGCTGTAGTAAAGAAATCATCCAACCCAGATATAGCTGCCCGATCCAACGAATAAGAACTGCATAGAAGGAAAAATTCTAACTAGATGCCAATAGTCTAGCCATCTACCAAGAGAGCATCAATTACATTAAATAATAATAATAGTAACATTATAATCATCAAAATCATAAATAGGAGGTACTAAAGTGAAAATCAATAGCAAGTACCACTCAAGGGCCATAATAAGGCCAATGTGCCAAGGTAAATGGGACTTGAACCCAATTCTATACCCATAGGGATAAAATATCAATATAGATTTACTCTATCCATTACTAAAAGAAATAAACCATGGGGTATCCACATAATCATAAATTCAATAATAAGGCACACAATAACCAGTATGAACTTATAAAGGCATATAATCATCAATTGGTATGAAAACACTAATACACAAAAATAAAAAAAGTAAATGCAAGAAATAAAGGTACACCTATCACAGTGATCTGCAATCTCATGCCTAACAAGTCTACGAGAGAATAAATTTGAATAGGTCTAAACTCGGACCGACCGACTAAATCATCAACTGAGGCATCGAGCGCACTATCTCTAATTGAAAGTACCACAACACTATGAGACTAATCTAAATGTGTTTAACGACTAATAATACCTCACCGAGGAAACTCTTAAGACGAATATCCCATCTCATCATAATCAAAATAAGCTTCTGGAATACTTTGAGATGCTACTAACTCTGATCCCGAATGATCCCGATGATTAACCTTAGAGTCACCCATAATCTAAGATGCTACCTGCATAAAATTGATGGGCTACAAGTCAAGCTGATCTCCACCAAAAGGATCCTCACTCCTAGATGAAATACCAATAGCACTAGAGTGATGGCATGTCCTTTTTTCACCACTTCCATAAGTCTTAATACACGCTCTCTCTGTGGCTTTTACATAATTAACATCTAAAGAATGGAAAACCCAACTATTATCAAGTGCTTTGATGCTAAATGGAGTGACAATGATAATCCTCTAATAAATCCATGTTCTATGTCCGAATAAGATGGATATAAAATATGAATATGGATGTCCCAATCTAGAAACCCAATCTCATACTCTAAAACTGAAAAAGAACCTAATGAACCCTAATTAATCAAGCTCTAGACTGAGAAATTCTTAATGAATCAAATGTCATCCCTGACTATGAGGTATCCACAATTGGACTTGGAATCCTCAATACCAAACCCCTAAAGGCTGAAGTTGTCATGAACTCTACTGGAGCCTAAGCTAGCCCTAAATCCTCTATATGACTCTAAAGATCTTCAATATTTATCCCTGACTCTCTGGTCTAATGCTACACTGAACACCTACTGAAGTCAAGAAATGAATTTTCGAAGAATGCCCTATAGCCTCCCAAAGATAGTTTATGGACGTCTCCGCACCAATCTGAAAGAATCTACTAAAAACTTAGCTCATGTACTAATACACCGGTGAACCTAGGCTCTAATACTAATTTGTCATGACCCAATTTCTCAGGTCATTATGGAACTTACTATAACCCACCAATATGCAAGCCAACCCATAGTCCAGATTTACTAGTAACGGACTACTAAAATAGATAAAAGAAAGAATGTGGAATATATGTAATAAAAGGCTAACAAATACAAGACAATCCCATAAACTGGTGGTATTAGTATAAGATCTTCTAATATTAGAAGAATACAAATGAGGCACTAAATGAATATACAAATACTACCATCTCTAAATATAAAATAGAGACTAGTCTAATACATAAAATGGAGGGAAGTAATACTCCGAATATCAAGAGTTCACTCTATGTCTCTGAACCATGGTTTCTCCACATGACAAAAACAAGACCAATGATAACTCGTATATTGATTTGGATAAATGATCTTAATTATAATCAAGCAACTAGCATAATAAGGCTAAGGAAGTATTAAGAATGAACTATCCTATTTCATTCACACTCAAGAATCTCACACTATATTGTATAACACCGGCTAATATAAGAATAAAAGGCAAAAGAAAGATATATAACAATATCGAAAGGCAAGGACTGAATATACAATCTGAATGAATGAATAATGTAAGGGATATATGATAATACCATAGCTACATATATCTAGATATACATACATATATATATATGTGTGTGTATATATATATGTATGTATATATATATATATGTAATAAGGATATATACATCTACAATCTACAGTCACATCTTTTACAAAGATAAACCATTTCTCAAAATCCAACTAATATCATAACATGACCTTTGGCCCATTAATATGTCCAAAATAATTAAACCATAATAATCACGGCCATAGGCCCCCATAATTATTCGGAACTCATCTCAATAGTCTTATACATAATCCATAACATATCTATGAGGTATAACATATCAATAGGCCATATATCATAATTTGGGGAAAACCATTACTATTCATTAGTCACGAAGTAATATCATACTAAAGAATCATTAATCTTAACCATGCCTAACATTTGTATATAAGTCCTCAAGTGCTAACAGAAGTCTTGGCCTAAAGTAGGCCAAAGAAACCCTCTTCTAATCCTCAAAACTTCAATAATCAAGACTAAGTCATCGTTTTCTACCCATAATAAATCTTAACATTCTCATTCAAATGAAAAATATAAGACACATCACCTTGTAAAGAAGAGTAGGCACAAGCCTACCTTAAAGACAAACCATAAATCCTTGAATCGTCCACCAAACGTCCATCTTTACTCTATGATCTCAAAATGCCACCAAACAATTAAAATCGTAATCTATACTTCATTAGGAGTCATATTAGACCTATATTGCTATATTAAGGCTTGAGTCAAATTTTGGGTGAAGAACGGGCCTAGAGAGCCCATAAATGGAATCCAAAATTGAAATCGTCACGAGGTTCCTCGAAGGACAAGAAAGTTGTGTTCAAAAGTTGAGCACAAATGGAACACAAATCGGGTCTCAACCAACCCTTAAGTTTAAGAATTCAAAGGCCTAATTTCTATGAATTTATCAATAAATTGTGAGAATATTATCTTAAATTCTAAACAAAATCATGGAATAAAGGATAACCACATTCCATAAATCATCTACAATCTTCAATCCTTCTTAATATCATTCTTTAGGTTTTTAGATCTGAAGAAATGGGTGAGAAATGGCTAAAGTCATGAAATAAGAGTCTATTTATACGCAGTCTAGGTACCAGGAGTTGCTATTATGACCTCGAGATATGCGATCGCTACATCTTATGGTTGCACAGGTGGATCGCGATCATGACCAAAGCCCCATGATTGCAATATGTTGGGATTCATATAGTAAGTGAGACTGTACTCTGGGATCTATGATTGCATCATTTTGATTTCCAAGGGTACCATGATTGTGGTCCTTGGCTGGCGATCACCGCCACACCCGATGACAGATTAGAACTTTGAAATTTTTTAAGTCTTCGTCAAGTCCTTGAGATTTATTTAGAATCTTATATATAAGAATATAATATATAATTATAACCAATTTGACATTTTAGATGTGATGGCATAATCAGATTTTCCATCTGCAATCATTTCAACCAAATATGGGTCCACACCTAAATTTTTAATTTTTCAACTTTGCGACCAATAGATCAAAATGAGCCTGGGTGACTCAGGAATAGAACCAAAGGTCTAAGTAAACTAAAATCAATATTTTAGAGAAGCTATCATAATCAGAATTCTCATTTAAGGTCATCTACTAGGAGTTTTTGTCTGAGACCAAATCCAAAACAATGAAAACTCCAAAACAGGGATAAAAGCCTAAAATCTAAATGAATTGCCCGATCACCTAACGAATAATTTTGGCAAGTCATAAATGACCTGTATCCACTGTGGAAGGCTCGAAACACCAAAAATGCATGCAAATTGAGGAAATGACCTGGAAGGTCATTATAAAGCCCCACAAGGGTTTTTATATGATTTGGACCCAAAGCATAAAAATGAATTATGGATACTGATTTTGTCCTATTGATGAGTAGATTACAAATTTATTAGTGTGGCTTCATGCAAAAGCTTCTTGGAAGGGGAAATCACTGATTTAGCGGATTTCACTGGGCTTTCTTTGGCGTCTAGGTAGGCTAGATTTAGTTTTCTCATAGATTGGCCTAAATTGAAGTATATTATTATGATGTACTCAATGTAGGTTTGAAATTAGGTATTAGAAAAATATTTAGGATAATTTGGATCTCTTAGCTGATTAAAAAACCATAAATTAGACATAATTGACCTCGTTACTCATTCTTTTGGTAGAATTTCTATCTCATGACTACATTGTGGATTATTTAATATCTAGTTATGACTTTAGGTGCCTTAACCAAATTTTTATAGAATTTTCCATAGAATGTATTTTGGGGATTAAAAGTGGGCCCCTCAGGTCCATCTGATGCCCAGGATACTATTAGCCTCTTGTAAATTCTATGGTTGTGTTACATTATCTAAATATATATTTTAGAACCTGAGGAGGTTTACACATAAGATGCTTTATTCTATATTAATACTTGGGAGATTTATGATCAAATGAGTTCCAATTAAAGTACGGCAAATCATTATATGTGTTTTGATTCAAGTATTGTATTGAGAGATTATTTATGATAGTTATGGAACTAATCGGAGTCCGATGACTATGGTATGGAAGGATCTTTGAATGATGATTTTGAGATACGGCTACTATAATGCCTCAGTTCTGGTACCCCAAATGCTACACGGTGCTAACAATCCTGAAAGACCACTAGCTAACCCATGACTGATATCTTTAACTGAGCGCTGAATAATATACTATAAATATGTAGAAAAATTGGCGGAAAACTTGCCCAAGGTTCAAATACTAAATAATATTAAATAAAACAATGTCTGAACAAGGTATTATAACACCAAAACTGAAATAACTATCTGAAAATGCTATAGTCTGAAAGCCTCTAAACAGTCTGAACTGTGAAGTTGATGGGACATGTCCCCAACTAACTCCAACTGCTAAAATAAACTAAGTACTAAAGTAATGAAATAATAGAATATCCTCGAATGGTGAGGACTCACTGATAGTCTATTCGTTGAACATGTGATCTACGAAAGGTGCTATAGAGCTTGTGCAACCGAACCTATGGTATAAAATACCATAGCATAAACGAAAAGTATGCATCAGTATGTGAGAATGTACTGGTATACAAAGTGAGGTAAAGCTGAATGCAAGGGTTCATATGCATAAACTAAAACTGACTGAATAACATAAATATGACTGCGTGAGGATACATGCATGAATACATAACTGTAATTGAAATCATAAGGACCCTGAATACTGAGTTTACTGGTATCATAGATTACTGATAATTGATATAACTGATAACTGAGTAAATGTGTGTGATAGTCCTGATTCTAATAGAACTAGTTGATTTTCATACTGAGCTGAGTGACTGTATCTGGTAGTCCTAAAATTTATAGAACTATTTGTGTTCCTTACTGAAGACTGAGACTGAGATTGTGGGAGGTAGTCATCTATCCAAAATATCCTAAATAAGATATTATAGCTAAGTTGGGTCTAATCTATAACCCTAATTAGAAGGGTGTCAATACCACACCACTAGTAAAGACAAGCTATGAGTAACCCTCATCTATCAAGTACTCTAATGACAATGGTGGGACCCTCATCTGACAGGTTAAGCCACCTCATAACCCTTATCTGACTAGTTTTAATGTCTTAACCTACACTATCTATGCAGTTCTAGAATGCAAGGACTGCTTCTAAGAATCACACCCTGTGTTGGCAGGTGAGTTTCCATCCTTGGGTTCACTCGGTGCTGAATCCCACTCCCAACTGAATAGACATTGAACTAAGTATACTGGACTGAACTAGACTGAGTTCACTGAATTTCATTGACTGACGGAATACTACTAAATTCTGTTAACTAACCGAGTTACTGAAGACTGAACTAAATACTACTGAGTTTTCATGAGTTCTGAGACTGACTGAATTCTACTGATCATGGCTTGACTGAGATCATCTTGAAAACTGATTTTGGCCTTAGGCACACAACTAAATTGTCGGGGATTAAATACCCCAGGACTCGATAGAATAAAAATAAATGGGACATGATACTTCTTGAACACGTGACCATAGTCAACAATTCATAATACTAACATTGAGGGATTTTATGATACATTTGCTAGTCATAAGCTTACACATGAATAGGAATGCATGCTAACATAACATAATTTCACAGGACTTTTGGCTGGCAACTGGAAACAATATTAACAAATGCGATAGGCGATGCGGCGCACCAAGATTGCATTGGTCCACTTTTTTGGGACTCCAAACATGGTCTAAACGCAGTCCTACAAATTCAAAACTTGTCCGAGAACATCTATTAACCTCTCTAATCATTAATTAACAAAAATACAGACCATTAAAGGATATTAAGGTCATGAAATAAGATTCCCAACTTCTAAAGGCTAAAATAAACTAAGTCTTGAAACTTAGCTAGAACTTTCTAAGTATGGGACCCCTTGAGAAGCTTAAAGGACTGAATTAAGCTTAGGAATTTTTTGGTGTCTTACAATATCTCCCCCTTGGGAACATTCATCCTCGAATGAGACTGAATGGCATTACTAATTTACTAAGATTCATATTGAGCATGCATATCTAATGAATGATTTCACGACTGAGCTGATACATGAATTCATGACTGGGAGTACTGATAAGCTGATCATGAATATCTGATGCATAAATACATGACTGAACTGACTCATGAATATGCGACTGAATGTGCAATGTTAAAGGATACTAAGTTTGAAATGAAAAATTGAGCATGAAACTGAATAAGCTTAAGAAAAGCCATTACCTTGGGCTGAGTCGGGATTAGTAGAGAAGAGGTGAGGATACTTGGTCTGC
>NC_061116.1:196058562-196253928 GCF_002878395.1 Capsicum annuum | reverse complement strand
TCTGCATGTATGCTTCTATTTCCCAAGTAGCTCCCTCAATGGATTGATTCTTCCATAGAACTTTGACTAGAGGAACTTCTTTGTTCCTCAGTCTACGAGTCCGATAGTTAAGGATTTCAACTAGAATCTCTTCGAAAGAGAGGCCGTTCTGAATGTCTAGGTCCTCTGTATAGATTATGACTGTTGGGTCACCTATTCACTTCTTAATAAAGGAGACATAGAACTCTGTATGAACTAAAGCTAGTCTGAAGGAAACTCGAGCCCATAAGCTACTTTGCCGAAACAACTAAGAATTTTGAAGGGACCGACATATCGGGGACTGAGCTTTCCTTTCTTGCCGAACCTCTTCACTCTCTTCATGGGAGAGATTTTTAGATACACATAGTCACCAATCTCAAACTTGGGATCATTTTTGCGCACATCGGCATACGACTTCTATTAGCTCTAAGTTATCTTGAGCCTCTCTCTGATTAACTAAACTTTCTCTAAGGTATTGAAGACCAAGTCAGGACCTACTACTGCGGCCTCACCCACTTCAAACCAACTGATTGGAGATCTACATCTCCTACCGTAGAGAGCTTCAAATAGAGCCATTTGAATATAAGAATGATAGCTGTTGTAATATGCAAACTCAATCAAAGACAAGTGATCATCCCAATTACCCTTAAAGTCAATTGCACATGCTTGTAGCATATCTTCTAGAGTCTGGATAGTCCTTTCTTCTTAAACATCGGTCTGAGGATAAAAGGCTTTACTGAGGTAAAGTCGGGTACCAAGACCCTTTTAGAACGCTTTCTAGAAATGAGAGGTGAACTAGTTATCTCTATCTAAGACAATAGACAATAGAACACCATACAATCTAACCAACTCTCTGATATAGAGTTTGCATAATCCTTGACTGAGTAACAGGTATGGACTGGAAAGAAATGAGCTGATTTGGTCATTCTATCTATAATGACCCAAACTGAATCATGCTTATGAAGAGTATGAGGAAATACCGACACAAAGTCTATGTTCACTTCTTCCTACTTCCAAGTAGGACTACTGAACTCCTACATAGAACCGCTTGACTTCTGATGCTCAATCTTAACTTGCTGACATGTTGACTACTTAACCCCAAACTCTGCAATGTCTCTTTTCATTCCACTCCATTAATAGATCTCCCGCAAGTCATGGTATATCTTAGTGACCCTAGATGAATCAAATAACACACACCGTGTGTTTCTGTAAGAATTCACTGCCTTAAGTCATCAACACTAGGCACACACAAATGACCCTGACAATGCAACACAACATCTCTTCCTTAGGAGAAAACCTCTACTTTATGGTTTTTGATGGACTCTTTAAACTTGACTAAACTGGGATCTCTATCCTGCTCTTCGTTCACCTCAAAAACTAGAGATGATTCTAAACTACTTTGTACCCATATACTACCTTCTACTGAATCAAATAAGTAGACACCTAGTTGGGCTAACTGATGAACTTCTTGGGATAACTTTTTCTTACTTTCCTCAACGTGAGCAATAGTACCTATAGATAGTCTACTGAGAGTATCAACTACTACATTGGCCTTGCCCGGATGATAAAGGACACTCATGTCGTAATCTTTCAAGAGCTGTAGCCACCTTCTCTGATAGAGGTTAAGGGATTTCTGAGAGAACATATTCTGGAGGCTTTTGTGATCTGTGAACACATCTACATGCACTCCATACAAGTAGTGCCTCCAAATCTTTAATGCAAAGACTACTGCTGCTAACTCAAGCTCATGAGTCATATAGTACTTCTCATGAGGATTAAGATGTATGGAGGCGAAGGCTATGAACTTACCATGCTTCATGAGGACACAACCCAAACCTGCCCTGGATGCATCGCAGTACACAACATACCCATCTGGACTATCTGGAAGAGTCAAAACTGGAGCTGATGTGAGTTGAGTTTTCAACTCCTAAAAACTCTTTTTGCATGAATTTGACCACTGGAACTTGACTTTATTCTGAGTCAATCTAGACATAGGGGATGCAATAAATGAAAATCCCTCAACAAACTATCTGTAATAGCCAGCTAAACCCAAGAAACTCCTGATATCTGATAGAGTGATAGGTTTAGGCTAGTTTCTTACTACTTTGGTCTTTTGAGGATCAACTCTAATGCCATTACCGAAAATTATATGACTAAGGAATGCTACTGACCTTAGCCAAAATTCAGACTTACTAAATTTGGCAAAGAACTGATGATTTCTGATAGTCTGCAATACTATTCTGAGATAGTCTACATGATCATGCTCACTGTGGAAATAGACAAGGATATCATCTATGAAGACTATGATGAACATGTCCAAGTACTGCTTCATCAAGTCCATGAAAGCTGCTGGGTCATTGGTAAGAACAAATGACATGACTAAGAATTCACAGTGACCATACCAAGTTTGGAAAGCTATTTTTGGGATGTCACATTCTCTGACTTTGAGCTGATGATAGCCTGATCTGAGGTCTATCTTAGAGAAGTAACTGGCACCCTAAAGTTGGTTAAACAAGTCATCAATTCTGGGAAGTGGATACTTGTTCTTGACTATGACTTTATTGAGTTGACGGTAGTCAATACACATTCTTAGAGAACCATCTTTCTTGTGCACGAATAAAACTGGTGCACCCTATGGGGACATAATAGGTATGATGAATTTCTTGTATAGGAGATCCTTCAACTATTCTTTTAATTCTCTGAGTTCTGTTGGTGCCATTCTGTATGGAGGAATAGATATGGGTTGAGTATTAGGAAGAAGATCAATGACGAAGTCTATTTCCCTTTCGGGAGAAATTTTGGGAAGATCTTCTGGGAATACATTTGAATATTCATTCACTAATGGGACTAATTCAAGACTGGGAGTTACGGAACTAGAGTCCTTAACTTGAACAAGATGATAGACATATCCCTCCGATATCATTTTCCTTGCCCTAAGGTTGGAAACAAGCTGACCCCTGAAGGCTAAAGTACTACCCCTTTACTCTAGGACGGGTTCATTCGGGAATTGAAACTGGACAACTCTATTTTTGCATTTGCCTGTGGTATAGCAAGAATGAAGCCAATCCATTTCGATAATGACATCAAAATCAGTCATCTCTAATTTGACTAAGTCTGCTGATGTGACTTTCTAAGATACCATAATTAGATAGTTTCTGTATACCCATCGGGCTATGATAGTTTTACCCACTGGGGTAGAGACTGAAAAGGGATCTGCTAGAATTTCAGGACTGACTCCAAAATCAACTACTATATAAGGAGTAACAAAAGATAAAGAATCTCCTAGATCTAGCAAAGCATAAACATGTAAATGAAAGATCTGTGATGTACCAGTGACCACATTAAGAGAATTTTCCTGATCTTGTCAGGATTGAAGAGCATAAAGTCTATTTGGGTGTTGCCCACTAGTGTCACTGGAAGTGGCACCCTGCTGGTTTAGGAGACCGGACTGAGCTGAGGAATGGTTATGCTGACCCTGAAAACCCGATTGGGGATAATCTCTAACTCTGTGTCTTGGCTTGCAGCATCTAAAACAAAAATCATTTCCAACTCTGCAATTACCTTGATGGTGCTTGCCATAAGTCTGACAAAGAGGATGGGTTCAGGCACTACTAACATTGCCCTGAGACTTAGAGCCTGGTGCCCTATCTTTGTTACTACTGGGTTGGCCGGAATGAAAGTTGGTCGTTCGTTATGGGCAGCAATTGAATGAGAAAGAGTAGTGAATGCAGCTCTAAATTCTGCATGAGAGACATGTTCACCTAAAAGATTAGGTTGATCTGGCTGAGGAGCTGGATGATTTCCCGTTCCTCTTTCCTGAGTCCTCTTTGGAGGCATGTTCTGTAAATGGAAGAGAAAGAAGGGATTAGACTGAGATTTTAATTGGAGCTCATGCTCACTCACATGACATGAATACTGAAAGAAGGGAAACTATTCCAAGAACATCTCATAGCTTCCTGTACATAAATGTGGCGCGCTACACACCCATGCACAAGATTCTACTAGATGCGGCTTTCAGCCTTCCTAGGACTCTATTGAACCTTAGGCTATGATACTAAGTCTGTAACACCCCAATTCTGGTACCCCAGATGCTATATGGTGCTAAAAATCCCAAAGGACCACTAGCTAACCCATGTCTGATATCTGTAACTGAGCACTGAATAATATACAATGAAAATATGAAAAAGATGGCGAAAAAGTTGCTATAAGGTTCAAATACTAAATAATACTAAATAAAACAATGTTTGAAATAGGTATAATAATACCAAAACTAAATTAACTTTCAGAACATGCTATATCAAAATTTGATACACCCAAATTACAACTTTCTTACGAAAGTGTAAGCGCTCGCTGTTAAATATAGAATCCAACTACGTTGGGGTCGAATCCCACAGGGAATATGGTGCTAATTAAGTTATATGCAGATTAGTTGACTTTTAATCATTTGTTTATGTAAAAAAAGGGGGGGATTTGATTCAGTTCATAATTTAATGGTTTCAGTTTAAACAACATGAAGTATGTGTGGTAGTGTTCAAATTCAGAGAAATAGCAAGCTAGGGTTATGTCCACCTTGTAATTTTCAATACTTTATAACTATGGGATTTATGAATTCATACATGTATCATGCTGACAGAGAAATATATTGTATTTAATAACATAATCCTAGTGTTTCTCAACCATCAAGGTCTAATTTACTTTAGTTCTCTCGAATCAATAGTGTTTACAAAAACAATACAAAATCTCCAAGTAGTTAATCCTGTTAAGGCATTAACATATGAAATAGGGGTTGGAAATTCTATTTTCTTGTCACTACTCTCTTTTCCGAACCTCAACCTTTCTATCGAACAAGTTGAGTTTTAAGGAACATCCTCTATATTTGCAACCACGAGAATTCAAGATAAACGAAGAGAGTATGATACAAGAAAATCAATACATGATGAATTCAAAACCCCAAAGTAATAGATTGTATGTTACAAGGTTTCCATAACCCTAACTAATAAACTTCACTACTCATGAATAAAACAAGAATCATGATAGAAATATTCATCATACCGAAAAGAGAACACAATCTTGGTGAAGAAGATAAAGTTGTGTGTTTTTCCCCTCTGTGCTAGGCCACCACTCTCCTCTCTCAAAATAATACAGAATAATCAATCCTCATAAAAATTCAGCATCAAGTCTTTTTAATAATATTTTCTCTCATAATTGCCTTCTAAGTCCCTAAACTAATTATAAATGACAAATTAGTCTTAGACATAGTTTCTAGGCGCCACATTTGGTCCAGACTGCTACGCATTCCATAGTCCCATTACGTCTCCATATCCTCATCAATATCTAAAATCATGATAATCACATCGGTTAGATCAATTACATAGAAGTAGAGTAAAAACATAAGAAACTAGGCACTTTGTTCTCCAAACTTAGCTCAAATATGGGTAAGTTATGGTACGTAGGCGTATAAATACACCCAAGATCACCACCCCACACTTAAAGATTTGTTCATCCTTGAACAACTAATCCATTTATGCATACTACCTAAGTCTTAACACCCACAAAAGAAAAACAAGATGCTCAAATAGGCTCATACAACATTTATGAACAAGAAGTAAATTCATGGATCATTACTAGAGACAACCTACCCTAAAAAATACTCATTAAGTTGGCAAATTCATGCATATTGTTTAAGAAAAAATCGTATAAATTACCCAACCTTCATCAACCATGTGCCCTCACAATAAGAAAGTTACCCATAATCACTCGCCATCATGTAATTTCTAACTAAATATGTACATAAATAAAGTTGTGCTTACTCTTACAAAGAATTCTCAAATTAAAACTGATGACCATATGCTTTCCCTTAGTGTAATGCTCCAATAATATCATAATGCTAAGATTAGGACTAAATAGGTCTTTTACGGGTTGTAATGCAGGGAAAATGATGGGTAGGAACTATTTTGGCCAGAAATAGTGACTATCTTCACTAAGTGATTTAATACACTACATTATGCAACTAAGAGGAATTTCTAACAATCAATTTACACCACTTTCATCTATCCATATCTTTTGTTTTCACCCCATCCCATTAAACTCAATTAACAACACTATGGTGGGAGTATGCAACCCTTTCAAATTTATATATATATATATATATATATATATGTATATATATATATTTGCATCCATTTCACATTATGCACCCCTAAGATAGCCACCCTCAACTTAAGCAATTTTTCTTAGTTGAGGTGCACAATGTCCAAGAAGGGCCAGGGCCAAAACAGGTTCATTGTAACATGTTCGGAATAAAATTTGAAACTTTTTCAACAATTTTTGCTACTCCCAATGACATCAATTTCATATGCCAATAACTAGACTTTGGGGCATCAATTTCACCTTTTTTCTCTTATTGTCACAATCCTAACTCAAATTTATTTTACATTAAAGCGCTTAGGAGCTTTAGGATCAAATTACTGTCTATTAAAGAATGGGTTAGGCTACATATGCGGCTAGAAAAAGAACAAGCTAAAGGCTCAATGGGGCTAGCTAAGATAATGTGCAAAGGTAGGTCAAAAGAAGGCATGAACAATGAATGTCAAAGAAATGCCTAAATCATCTCCTAAACTCACAATCTTTATTTCGCTTTGTACACACACCAGGCAAGTTCTAGCATTAGTTGTAATAAGGAATATACAACAGTCTTACATACTCATGGCACATGGTCAACTTAATTAGGAGCATTTTAGATTCTTGACCCAACAATTAAATGAATTCAACTAAAACCAACAATCACAACAAGTCAAAATTAGGGCCTAGGTGTTTCAAACGTAATGCTCCATCGCATACTCATGCTATAATGCCATGTGATCCACAAGAACATTTACATACAACAAATGACTAATTTTCTCTTAAAATGGTCGTCATCCATCCATCATCGAGAAAAGCACCTAACTATGACTAAATAACTAACCAAATAAACAAAATAACTAATCCTATCTAGAAGTATACTAAGGAGAAGGTCCTATTTTCTTACAAAACAAGTAGCAAAGTAATCAGCCACCCCACACTTAAGCTAAGCACTCTCCCTAGTGCAAATAACAAGATAAAAAACCTGGCTAGTAGTACTCCTCATCCACATTAAGAGTTATGCCACCTGCTTGGAGATCATTATTAGAGCCATTTTTCCTGTATTCATAACATCACCTATGTCAGCCACACATAATGAAACTAACTACAATTAAGATAAAGGTGGTAAAAGTCACCACCCCACACTTAATTTGATAGTATAAACCAATTAAGTGTTATTATTGGGTACTCAGACTTCACCGACACACACTTTGATATGGTCCACAAACATTAGTCGCAATACAATTCACTCACTTCAATTCCCCCAATTCTATTTCAATGAAGCACTTTTTGAACAAAATCATGCCCTACACTTCAACCATATAAAGATATATAGAACACCATCACTTTCACATGATTTTATCAACATTATGTTCAACACAATAAGATGGAAATTGATGATTACACAACTACCATGTTAGTTGTGAACAATTCATTAACATGTACAAGCTCAAGTACTACAACAATGGTTATTATCTTCATAAGATGTTCAAAATCTTTCTTTGATAGAGACATGGCAAGAATTTAATGTATAATCCTCAAGAAATTAATTAACTATAACAACAGGTCACAATAACTAAGGGTTAAGAATGTAAAACTTTGATTGAAAATGGAAGATTGAGGAAGGAAGGGGGAAATTCTTGCGATTGTGAAGCAAACAGTAATCTTGAAGGACAAAGAGAATGGCGAGAGAGAAATATTGTATGGCTTAGGGGTGAAACAAGGATGAATTTGGGAATTTAGGGTGTGGAGTCTATCGAATGAATGAAATCCGGGTCAGGTTGACCCAATCCAAAGACAGATATATGTTGAAATTGGAAGGGTGTGCGGCGTACAAGTTATCACACAAGTTTAAGTGTCCACCGCATTGGTCATCGCACACGTGAAACATTGAGCCTATGCAGTATGGTGTGCGATGCACATGTTATCGTACAAAGGTAAGTGTGCAGTGCCTATGTTATTCCACAAGTTTAAGTGTGTGCCGCCCAAGGTATCGCACAAGTAAAACAGTGAGGGTGTGAGGTTTGGTGTGCGATGCATAAGCTATTGCCAACATTAAGGTGTGTGCCGCATAAGGTGTTGCACAAGTTAAGCTATGCATCGCACATGGTAACGCCTACTTGAGGCAGTGGGCTTAGGCTATGTCTTAGGTGACACCTTTTATATGGCCTATGTAAACTTGGACACTACATACCTTCTATTACGCTTAAACTTGGATGCCATGCACCCCATTCTTCATATAAAGCATTGAGAAAGGTTCATACAACAGGGGCTTCACCTTTGCACCCCCATCGAGGTCACTGGTGGGCTCTGGGATTAGGCCTATCGGCTCGATCCCTACACTACCACTATAGACCTCCTTGAAAATCACAAAATAAAGTTGCACCACAAAACTTTGAGGGGCAGATTAACGTAATTTGGGTCACAACTCCTAACACGAGTCTTGACTTGAGCCTTAACATTTGACTACTCCAACTTACCTATTATGTCACTGGTACTCCTAATTTACCACCATTGATATGGCTCAATTCCAAACCAAATTTGGTACCAATCACCTCCTTAGTACTTCATACACCTACACTTAATAAAAAATAACTAAAATAATTAGAAGGATGGGTTGCCTCCGACCAAGCACTGTAGTTTTGGTCGTGGCTCGAATCTTATTTTTGTATTTTTATTTAACATGATAAAATGAAAATAAAATCATGGGTTGACTCCCATGCAGCACCTAATTTAACGTCGCGGCACGACTTGATTATCTTGACTACTCAGACTTCGTTAAGATACATCGATGATACCAGTTGTACCTCATCTTCATAGAATGCATCAACGATCAAGAAAACACTCATATCTTTTTGTTGTTTCGTGGATTTACACACATCAAAACTAATATCTTTCCCGTTGAGGATAAATTTCTACACATTCGACTCTAGGTCAACTAACACTCTCCCAGTTACTAAGAATGGCCTGCCTAAAATTATGGGTACTTCAAAGTTCACTTCGCAATCAAGAATTATAAAGTCAGCAGGAAATATAAAATTGGCCACCTTTACAAGTACATCATATAGAATCTTAACCGGCCTTTTCACCAATCTATCCACCATTACAAGTTGCATATTTATGGGTGTGGGGTATCCGAAAACCAACTTCTTATAAACAACTAGCGGTATCAGATTGATGCTAGCTCCTAGATCACATAAGGCCTTAGCAAAATCCAGATACCCAATCGTACAAGGGATGGTGAATGCTCCTGGGTCTGCCTTCTTCTGCACTAGTGACCTTATATAAATAACACTACAATGGTAGAGATTATTCACCGGTTCATAGCTTACTGCTCTTTTCTTCATGACAAAATCTTTCATAAATTTAGCATATCCTGGTATCCACTCAAGTGCTTCAACTAAAGGCACGTTCAATGTTAATTTCTTCAACATAGCCATGAATTTGTTAAACTAGCCTTCATCTTCTTTCTTCTTTAATCATTGTGAAAATGAGGGTGATGGCTTTGGGATTTCAACTGGAGTAAATTTTACCTTCTTTCTTATGCCTTGCTCCACATCACTAACATGCTTTGGGTTAGGTGGTTGTTCCACTTCCGCACTCTTCTTTTCCGAACCTCCCAACTCCATAGGCACCACTATATATTCATCAACTATCTCCCAATCTATTTTGACCACATCAGTATAAGAGGATGCTCCCAATCCTGGACTAGATAATATCTTACTTCTCCTAGTTGTAATAGCCATACACGATCTATCTATCCTTAAATTCTAAACTATATCACTTGGTAGAGTCCCATACTATCTTTGGTTGAATACTGTGGATAATTGGCTCATCTGCTACTCCAGTTATTTAATAGCAGTTGAGTGTGAATTTACTAGTTGACTCATGGAAGATATGTGACTCTTCATTATAGTCACTCCAGAATTGGTTGCCTCAAAACCCATTAATAGTTTCTCTATCATGTTCTCCATGGACATTTTGCCTGAACTGGTGGCAGCATTATCACAGATTCTAGGAAGTACATACAGTCTTTTCTTGTAACTTTTATTCTTCCAATCTCCTTGATGGTTCCAACCTTGGTTTCCTTGACTACCGGTCTGAAAACCCCTTGTTTATGCAAGTAGTTAGCCTCTTCCTCAATGTTTGATTCAGATCCCTTACCATGGGACCCCATAGCTTTTACCTTTTCTATATTCCCTGATAGCAATTGTTTCATGAGCAGATCCATCTGGGTTTTCATATGAGCCATATCCTGATCACGCTTCTCTTTTCTCCTATGCTGCTCTACTGATATTACACTAGACCTAGTATTGCTTGCTACCATAAAATCTTTGGTATGCCAAGCTCTACTTGTCTTAGTCATTCTTTATAACATGTCCGCATCCTCAGTAAAGGTGAGCTCCATAAAAGCTCCTCCTGTAGTACTATCCACTATTTGCTTGGTAAGTGAGTCCAAAACTCTGTAGAATATTTCCATCAAGTGTTCATCAATCATCTTATGGTTTGGGAATTGAGTTAGCTTCTTTTTAAACCTCACCCAAGAATCATGCAAAGCTTCATAATTAAATTGCCTAAAGTTTCTGATCTCATCCATTAACTGTAACATTTTGGAGGACGGAAAGAATCTTTCTAGGAAAGCTCCTTTCAATTGCCTCTAGTTTGTTATAGAATTAGGAGTTAGCTCATCCAACCACATAGTTGCATCTCTAGACAGAGATAGTGGGAATAATCTTAAACGAATAACATTTTGTCACACTCTAGGATTATTAAATGACTTACAAATACTGATGAAATTCAGCAAATATAAATTTTGATCATCACCAGGTAATCCACCAAAGAGTCCTTTCAGATTCAGTAGCTGGATCATACTACTGGTGATGTTGAATTTCACTCCAGGAGATAGTGGTGGTAGAATGATTGCCCGTGTAGATCCAGTGCCATCTAAATAATACTCATCATTGTCAACATCAAACTGCATATCTTGGTGGTCTAGTCCTCCTCTGAATGGACGATTTTGATTTACAGGTACAACTATCCTTGCTGCACACCTCCTATTAACTGGGTTAATTAAATCATAGATTAGGTACCCGACCTAGGTTATTTGCATTTTGTTGATTTAATTGAGCATTAGCCAAAATGGCTAATCTTTCAGCTTCTTGTTGGTTAGCCATTCTTTCAATAAGATGAGGTTTAGGATTGAAGGGTAATAATGGTTCTCCTGAACTTTTGGTTCGTGGCATAAACAACAATGAGCCTGTAACGAACCAAAATAATAAATAAATGTAAAACAAGGAAACTTGATTAACAGTCAATTAATACACATAAACTCAATTGACAACCCCCCGGCAACGGCGCCAAAATTTGATATGCCCAAATTACAAATTTCTTACGAAAGTGTAAGCGGTCAATGTCAAATATAGAATCCAACTAGGTTGGGGTCGAATCCCACAGGGAATATGGTGCTAATTAAGTTATATACAGATTAGTTGACTTTTAATCATTTATTTTCATAAAACAAAAAGGGGGGATTTGATTCAGTTCACAATTTAGTGGTTTTAGTTTAACAAAATGAAGTATGTGTGGTAGTGTTCAAATTCAGAGAAATAGCAAGCGATGGTTATGTCTACCTTGTAGTTTTCAATAATTTATAACTATGGGATTTACAAATTCATACATGTATCATGCTTACAGAGAAACATATTGTATTTAATAACATAATCCTAGTGTTTCTCAACCATCAAGGACTAATTCACTTTAGTTCTTTCGAATCAAAAGTATTTACAAAAACAATACGAAATCTCCAAGTAGTTAATCCTGCAAAGGAATTAACATATGATATAGGGGTTGGAAATCCTATTTTCTTGTCACTACTCTCTTTTTCGAACCTTAACCTTTCTATCGAACAAGTTGAGTTTCAAGGCACATCCTCTATGTTTGGAACCACGAGAATTCAAGATAAACGAAAAAAGTATGATATAAGCAGATCAATACATGATGAATTAAAAAACCCAAAGTAATAGACTGTATGTTACAAGGTTTCCATAACCCTAAGTAATAAAATTAGCTACTCATGAATAAAACAGAAATCACAATAGAAATATTCATCATACCAAAAAGTGAACACAATCTTAGTGAAGAAGATGAAGTTGCGTGTTTTTCCCCTCAGTGGTAAGCCTCCACTCTCCTCTCTCAAAATAATATAGAATAATCAATTCTCATAAAAATTCAGCATCAAGTCTTTTTAATAATATTTTCTCTCATAATTGCCTTCTCAGTCCCTGAACTAATTATTAATGACAAATTAGTCTTGGACATAGTTTCTAGGCGCCATATTTGGTCCAGACTGCTACTCTCTCTTGTGTCATATGCCATTCGCATTCCATAGTCCCATTACGACTCCATCTACCTCATCAAAACTTGAAATCATGCTAATCTGATCGGTTAGCTCAATTACATAGAAGTAGAGTAAAACATAAGAAACTAAGCACTATGTTCTCCAAACTTAGCTAAAATATGGGTAAGTTATGATGCTTAGGCATATAAATACACCCAAGAGCATAGTCTGAAAGCCTCCAAACTGTCTGAACTATGGAGTTGATGGAACATGTCCCCAACTAACTCCAACTGCTAAAATAAGCTAAGTACTGAAATAATGAAATAATAGAACACCCTCGAATGATGTGGATTCACTAATAGTCTATCCGCTGAACTTCTGATCTACTAAGGGTGCTCTGGAGCTCGTACGTTCGAACCTCTGATATAATACACCATAGAACAAAAGAAAAATATGTGTCAGTACATAAGAATGCACTGGTATGCAAAGTGAGGTAAGGCTAAATGCAAGGGTTCATATGCGTAAACTAAAACCGATTGCTATGTGAGGATACATGCATGAATTCATAACTATAAATGAAGTCATAAGGACCTTGAATATTGAGTTTATTGGTAACATGGATTACTGATAATTGATATAACTAATAACTAAGTAACTGTGTCTGACAGTTCTGATTCTAATGGAACTAGCTGAGTTTCGTACTGTGTTAAGTGACTGTATCTGATAGTCCTGAAATCTATAAAGCTATCTGAGTTCTTTACTGTAGACTGAGACAAAGACTATAGGAGGTAGTCATCTAATCGACATGCCCCAAATAAGATATTATAGCTGAGTTGGGGTCCAATCTGTAACCCCAATTGGAAGGATGTTAATACCGTACCACAGGTCAGGATAAGCTGTGAGTGACCCTCATCTATCAGGTACTCTAATGAGAATGGTGGGACCCTTATTTGATAGGTTAAGCCACCTCATAAACCCTTATCTGATAGGTTTTAATGTCTCAACCTACACTGGCTACGTAGTCCAGAAATATAATGATTGCTTATATGAATCACACCCTATGCTGGCAGGTGAGTTCCCTTCCCTGGGTTCACCCTATACTGAATCCTACTCCCAACTAAATAGACACAAAACTGAGTATATTGGACTGAGTATACTGGACTGAGTTTACTAAATTCTATTGACTGACGAATACTACTAAATTTTGTTAGATGACTGAGTTACTGATGACTAAACTGAATACTACTGAGTTTTTCTGAGTTCTAAGACTGACTGAATTCTACTGATCATGGCTTGACTGAGATTATCTTGAAAACTGAAACTAGATCTAGGCACACAACTAAATTGTCAGGTATTAAATACCCCTAGGACTTGATAGCATGAAAATAAATGGGATATGGCACTTCTTCAACACATGACCATAATAAACAATTCATAATACTAACATTAAGGGATTTAATAAAGCATTTGCTAGTCATAAGCTTACACATGAATAGGAATGCATGCTAATATAACATAATTACAAAAATTCACACTTATGAGAATTCCACCGAATCATTACAAGGCATAGCTATAGCATGGGAGTCAATTTAAACATTTGGGTACATCATGAGTTCGTCATATAGATCACAAATAGGTCATAATGCACAATTCTTATTCACTTAGGCATTTTAACAAACATATCGAAGGCATAACCTTTTCTAGGGCATGAATCAACAACTAATACATCATGGCAATATCAAGCACTTCAAATTTAATGATTTCAATCCACATACTAACATAAAATCATGAAATTTAATAAAGATGAAATCTTGGAAATCATATCACAACATTAATATGTGTACAATCAAACCCACAACTTAGAATTTTAAATTAAAATTTTGAAAAGGGTTTCTTGAGCTAAAAGGGTGAAAGGGATCCTTGGATTAACACTTTAAATACCTTGGTTGATAATTTCTTGAAGATTAATAGAGGAAAGCTTGAGTTCTTGAATTGAAATTAATCACCTAGGGTTTTCTTCCTCTTGAGAAATTATGAAAGAATGAATGTTTTTAGCCAAAAAGAGCTAAATTTCATGTTATTAGGGCTAAAGATCGAGGGAAAATGACCGAATTACCCATAAGGATGCGGTCATTTAATGACTGAAAACTAGGCACTGACGCGTTTGTCGATGCGGTACGTTAATAGCATCGATGCGATAGTCGATGCATCACGCTAAGATTGCACCGTGTCTCAGGACTTTTGACAGACAACTAGAGACAATATTAACCAACCGATAAGTGATGTGGCGTGCCAAGATCAAGTTGGTCCACTATTTTGGGACTCTAAATGTGATCTAAACGCGGTTTGAAAAATTTAAAACTTGTCCGAAAACACCTATTGGCCTCCCTGATCATGAATTAACAAAAATAACGATCATTAAAGGACATTAAGATCATGAAATGAGATTGACAACTTTCAAAGTCTAAAATAAACTAAGTCTAAGAACTTAGCTAGAATTTTCTAAGTCTAGGACCCCTTGACAAGCTTAAAGGAATGAATTAAGCTTAGGAATTTTGCAGGGTCTTACAACTACTATGTGTAATTTTGGTTAATACTTTTTCTAGATTGCACCGTTCCAAATTATAGGGGCCCGTGTTGGGTTATATATTTTTTTTATAGGTACTAGCTTATGAGGCCAATTTTTTAGTGACTGATATAATTTATATTATTAGTGTTTCAATTATTTATTTACAATATTTGGAGTATTATTCTAGGTTTTTCCTTTTACCTTGACTTAGCTTATTTCTCACAAATAATGCCTTCTGAGTACCCATGGATTTTGTTCTCACACTACACTTTTATACATTTTTGGTGTAGATCTAGGTACTAGAGACCACCACTAAAATTTATGTCAGTTAGAGTTTGAAGACTGGGTAAGATCTTACAGTTGGAGTTGATTTATTCTCCTTCTTCTATGTTTTGCACACTCTTTCTATTTTTGAGAATGATGTATATTGACTAAGATAGTACTCATATTATTTTTGGTTTAGAGGCTGTTGAATCTACACTATTTGGCCATGGGATATAATGATTTCACTTATTCACCTCTTGTATTTTTATTATTATTCCATGATTTATTACTTGTATAATTTTGACATTTATACCATGTTTCCACCAAATTAACCTAATGCATGTAGCTCCTAACTATGGTTTATCTTATCTACTGGCAGAATAAGATAGGTGCCATGCCATTATGACTCAAAATTTGTGTCATGACAAATTATTATTAGAGTGAAAAGTTCATTGGTGTTGTTGGTAGTGTGAAGTAGAGTCTTGTAGATTAGAATGATAACATCTATTTCTTATATTTTGGAGGCAATAGGATATTCTTAAGAGATCTTTACTTCCTTCACTCATTTAGTGCTAAGAGCCTGAGTTGGTTTCTAAAAGTTCCTTTGGTTTCACACTTTCGCATAGCTAAGACGCATGCTATCGCTACATGAGATGAGGACCCTGATTTCATGACTAGGGATCTTATCGTAATTTGTGGATGACCTAGATATTAAAGAAAGTTGAGAGATGCAACCCCATCAGAGACAGTTATAGGGTGCTTTCACCAGACCCTATTCTTGCTCTCACACCAGAGGTTTATCCTCCTATCCAATAGTAGGATAGGGACTAACGTAGGCCCTACCGGGGTTTATTTCTTTATTACTACATAGGGATGCTTTGGTTCAGCTCTTGGGATTAGTTGGTGGTGCACCATCTGATGGTACACAGTCTGCGGATAATAGTGGAACTAAGGTTAGAGCATAACTTATAGCTGTGGCACTTAGAGTTAAGGTCCCACCTACACCGGTGGTTTCTCATTTGGTAGAGACTCAACCAATAGTTGCCCAACCTACTATGTATGTTGGTAATCAAAAGATATTGGGTAGATTTTGCAATTGACTTCACTTAGGTTTTGGGTGTCCAAACATGGATGTTTATTAGTTCTTATTTTTTATAAGTATAGGCTTCATAATTTAGGCCAAGTAGAACTCATGATGTGGATTACACTACTTTTCAGTTGGATTTGGTAGAACAACACTTATTGAGAGGTCATCTTGTTTTTAGGCCAACTAGATCTCCCTTATTGACCTATACTTAGTTCTCTAAGGTATTATTGGATAAGTATATGCCTTATAGTCTTAGAGATCATCTGAAAGACTAATTTTCAAGGTTGGAGTAGGGTTTTATGACTATTGTGGAGTATGATGCTTAATTTTATAAGTTGGATAGGCATGTTGCATCCATATTATCAGCTGAGTATATGTTAGTTTGGTGTTTTGTTAGAAGATTGAGACTTTCTCTTTACATGGTAAACATAGTTTGGTTAGTGTTGGCAGATCTTTTTCTGAGGTTTCTGTTCATGCTCAAGTTATGGAAGAGATACATCTTGATGCCCAAGTGGGCAATAATAAATGGCCTCGATATCAGGGTAATTTTAGTGGGAGATATAGTGGATCATGATTTAATAGAAGTAATGATTAGGGTAAGTACACTCTGCATCAGCCTTATCAACAACATGGTTAGTCTGGTAGGTCCGTTCACACTAAGCTTCAGGTTATCATAGGAGGCCAGTCTAGTTATAGTGATCATCTTGTCTAGAGTAGTGGTTAGTCTCTGATGGGTTCATACTCTAAGTATGTAGTTATTCTTGGTCATTCTGATCCTCTGGTTTTAGTAGAAAGCTAGGGGTGTGTTATGGTTATAGGGTCTTTGAGATTTCTTGAAAGAGTGACCTAGTTCAGGAATGGTGATTCATGTAGCTTAGAGTGTTCCACCGATTAAGTAAGTACCTCGCCCAACTAGTGGTGGTATTCATAATCATTGGGTGTTCCCCAGGGTGCTTGTGGAGGTCCACATGCAGGAAGGATAAGAGATCAATTAAGAGCCCAGCTAGGTGGTAGACATGGTTAATTGTATACTATACCTGGTAGAATTGTAGCAGTGTCTTTGGATGCTATTATTGTAGGTTTGATTTTAGTATTCCAATAGTTGGATTTTGCTTTATTTGAGTCGGGATCCCCTTATTCTTATGTATCTACTTAATTTGCATAGTGGTTAGAGTTAACTTAGAACTAATTATCTATGCCTGTATGTGTATCTACTCCCATGTGTGATTATTTAGTAGTGGATTAGGTTTATAGATCATATGTTATGATTGTTGGAGAGTTTGATATTCAGACTAATCTTATTGTGTTAGACATAGTGGATTTTGATGTGATTCTTGGCATAGACTGGTTATCCCCTTATTATGCGACATTGTACTATTTTTCCAAAACCTTTACCTATCCATGACTAGCATACCCCTAATTATGTAGCAGGGATATATCAGCCACGAGCCGATGGGGATTATTTTTTATGTTTGATCTAGGAAACTTATATGAGTGTGTAATACATCATACTTATAAGAGAGATGCTATGAGGCATTTAAGAATGTTTCCCTTTCTTATTGATATAATTCTAGCTATAGAGTCTAAGGTCTTGAATCTCCTCTAATTCCTATCTAGTCAATTTTTTTGATCATGTCTTCTAGAAGATCTGATGCTCGCAGTAACTCTTCTATCCCATCCGAGGACAATGTGAATGGATCTCATCCAATGGTAGGAGTTTATAGTCGAGGGTATCTGCTTCTGATTTCCTTAAGGGAGCTTTATCGGTTCCCTCCATCCCTCTCTAAGCACCTCAAGATGATGTGTCTAATGCTAAGTTTCTCAAGTCGATTCATTTTCTTACCAGTTGGTGGCCTTCTAGACTGAGCGTATTGCATCTGTTGCTTCATCATCTGAGGTGACAATACTTGGCCAATTTATGAGATTGGTTCCTCTTATTTTTACTAAATCTAAAGTTGAGGAAAATCCTCATAATTTTAATAAAGAGATAGAAAAGATTTTTTATGTTATGCATGATACTAATATAGTGGGGTGTTGGGATTTTTGCTTACCAGCTAATGGATGTGGCATACCAATGGTATGAGGAGTGGGACCAATCCAAGGGTAACAATGTTGAGTTTGCTTTATGGGATGACTTCTCAAGCAATTTTATTTATTATTTCTTTCCTTAGGAGTTGATGGAAGCAAAGGCTGAGGAATTTGTGAATTTGATGCAAGGGAGGATGTTAGTAAATGAGTATTCCTTGAAGTTTCATCAGCTGTCGCGTTATGCTCCTGAGTTGGTGTCTAGCATAAGGGCTAGAATAAGTAAGTTTACTTCTTGGTTGTCCCATAAGTTGATCTTTGGGAGCAAGTCTGCCTTGTTTAATAGGATTGCACATCTCTAGACTTAATTCATATGCAACAAATAGAAGAAGAAAAAAGAAGCCCACAAAGATGAGTATAAGGTAGAGTAAGAAGTTTTGCTATTGGAATTAGGGTGGGGCCAGCAACAAAGTGGTAGAGATGTTGGAAAGTGGTCTAAGAACAAGTGGGACAATTCAGTTTCCTACTCTATGAATAATGCTCCTTATCTAAAGACGTCAGGTGATCATCATTCTCATCATAACAATGAGTTTAGAGCACTAAGAGCTCACTCTCAGGCTAGCAGGGCTTAGTTTGCTCTGTCATATCTTTCTTGTAGATTTTGTGGCCAGGTGTATCATAGTTTTTGCGAGAAAGGGAGGTATAAGTGCTTTAAATATGGTTAGGTTGGTCATCTACAGAGGGATTACCCATCTAAGGTTGCTTCAAGGGCAAATAAGATTCTTGTTGCTACTTTATCAACTTCTACACCAAAAGTTGCTACTTCTCCTTAGTGCCTACGAAAAGGTTTATTTCGTATGTTATAGCCCGAAAAAAGGTTTCTAACAGGTGCCTTTATCACTTAGTGCATTTTAAAGATTAGAATTTAGAGGGTCCTTCTTTGTAATCTATTCTTGTGCTTAAGGAGTATCCTGAGGTTTTCCCCGATGATCTTCCTAGTATTCCTCCCAATACAGAAATTGATTTTGGAATTGATCTTGTTTTCGACACTCATCCTATTTCTATCCCTCCTTATAGAATGGATCTGCCTGAGTTGATGGAACTCAAGGAGAAGTTGAAAGATCTTTTGGATATGGTTTTTATCTTTCCTAGTGTATCTTTATAGGGTTCTCTTATTATTTTAATGTGAAATATTAATGGTTTCCTTGTAATGTGGATTGATTATTGCCAATTGAATAAGGTGACTGTGAAAAATAAGTACCCACTTTTAAGAATTGATTATTTGTTCGATCAACTTCAGGGTGCTAAGTTCTTCTTTAAGATTGATCTTCGATTGTATTATAATCAATTGAAGATTAGGGAGGTGGATATCCCTAAGACTTCTTTTCGAACTCAATATGGTTATTTAGAGTTTTTAGTGATGTCCTTTGGTTTTACCAATGCCTCACCTGCATTTATGGATCTTATGAATTGGGTTTTCCATCAATTATTAGATTTGTTCGTGATTGTCTTTATTGATGATATTTTGGTGTATTCTAAGAGCAAGGTGGATCATGTCAATCATCTTTGCCTTGTGTTAAAGACCCTAAAGAATCAGTGTTTGTATGCAAAGTTCTCTAAGTTTGAGTTCTGGCCTAATACTGTGACTTATCTGCATTATGTTTTTCTAGGGAAAGGATCATGGTGGATCCATAGAAGATGCGGTGGTTAAGAAGTGGCCTATACCCATAACTCCAATCGACATTAAAAGCTTCTTGAGTTTAGCTAGTAATTATAGAAGGTTCGTGGAGAGTTTCTCTTCTATTGCTGCCCTATTGACTATGTTGATCTAGAAAAAGGTAAAAATTTTATGGTCTGATACTTGTAAGGATAGTTACGAGAAGTTGAAGAATAAGTTGACTTTGAATTTGGTCTTGACTTTTCTTGAGGGAATGGATGGTTTTGTGGTTTATTGTGATACATCCCGCATGGGACTGGGCTATGTGTTGATGCACCACGGCAAGGTGGTTGTTTATACTTTCATACAGTTAAAAGTTCATGAGAAGAATTATTTAACCCATGATTTGGAATTATTATCTGTGGTGTTTACATTAAAGATCTAGCAGCATTATTTGTATAGGGTCTATGTTGATATTTATTCTAATCAGAAGATCCTAGAATACATGTTCTGCCATAAAGAATTAAATCTCAAGAAAATGAGGTGGTTGAGTTGCTAAAGGACAATGACATGAGTCTCTGCTATCATCCAAGTAAAGCTAATGTGTTTGTTAATTCTCTTAGCAGGTTGCCCATGGGAATTTTGTCTCACGTGGATAAGGAGAAGCAAGATTTCGTAAGGGATATTCACCATTTCTCTAATCTCGGAGTTCATCTATGATACTTTGAGAATAATAATGTGATTGTTCAAGAGATGGAATGGTCATGTCTTGGTGCTGAAGTAACAGAGAAGTAATTGTTAGATCCTATTTCTAATACAAATAAAAAATTATACAAGTAGGCAGAAAGTAGTGGTTTTCGAGATTGGTGGTGATGGTATCTAGAGGTACCAAGGTATAATATGTGTTCCCAATATTTATGGGTTGCAAGGAAGAATTTCGTTGAAACTCATGAGTCGTGTTATACTATTCATCTTGATTTGATGAAAATATATCTTGATCTTAAAGAGATTTATTAGTGGAATAATATGAAGCGAGATGTGGCCAATTTTGTGGCTAAGTGCATGGTATGTCAGCAAGTGAAGGTAGAGCACTCAAGGACTGGTGGTTTGACTCAAGAGATTTGAGCTATCAGTGAAATGGGAGGTAAGTAATATGGATTTTATTATTGGTCTTCTGTGGTCTCGCCAAAAAATTGATTCGATTTAGGTCATCATGGATAGGATGACTAAGTATGCCCACTTCTTGCCAGGGAGGACTAATATCTCTTTTGAAGATTATGCAAACTTATTCATTGAAAAAATCATAAAGTTGCATGGTACTCCAGTTTCCATCATATCTAATTAGGGCATTTAGTTCTCATTTAACTTTTGGATGTTGTTCCTGTAAGGTTTGGGGACTAAGGAGACCCGCAGCACGCTTTCCACCCACAGATGGATGGGCAACTAAAAAGGACAATTTAGATCTTGGAAGATATGCTTCAAGCTTGTGTTTTTTATTTTTGTGTTAGTTGGGTTGACCACCTACCTCTCATAGAATTTGGCTACAACAACAGTTATCACTCTAGTATTGATATGGCTCCATTTGAGACCTTATATGGTAGGTGGCATAGATCTCTTATTGGCTGGTTTGAGGTTTTTAAGAATAAGTTGTTTGGTCCTAATTTTATTCAGCAAGCTATGGAGAAGGTGAAGGTGATTCGGCAGAGACTCAAGGCAGACCTAAGTTGCCAAAAGTCTTATGTGGATGTAAGGCAAAAAGAGTTGGTATTCAGTATTAGTGATGGGTTGAATCTGAAGGTGTCCCCCATGGATGGAGTGATGCATTTTGGTAAGAAAAGAAAGATCAGTCCCCATTATATTGGTCGATACTTGGTTTCAAAGAGGGTTGGTAATATTGCATATGTATTGGAGTTGTCTTCTAGTTTGAACTCCATTCACCTGGTGTTTCATGTTTCACTATTGAGGAAGTGCGTGGGTGATCCTTCGATGATTGTTCCTTTGATGTGGTGGGTATTTTAGGTTCCTTGTCCTATAAGGAGGTCCCAGTTGAGATTTTTTATTGGTATGTTTGGCAGTTGTGGACTAAGGACGTGGCTTTGGTAAAGGTTATTTGGAGTAACCAAAAGCTTGAGGATACTACTTGGGAAGCCGAGGAGGACATGAATTCCAAGTATCCATTCTTGTTCCCCGTTCCAGATAAGGTATGTGTATTCCTTAACATCTTTATTTTCTAACTTTGTTAAAGAACTAGTGATTTCCTTAGCATATTTTTTTTTTGTCTTTGTTAAAGGTAAGAGTAGGAATATGTGGAGTCAAATCATGCTAATAAATATCTTGTCCTATCATTCGAGGCCGATTGAAATGGGGGGAGTGTACAATGCCCCAGGTTTTAGGTTCTTGAATTTTTTTCAAGTTTTGAACTTTCTACCTGGCAATGACTGACCTAATGAGTCATAATATGTCTTAATGGGTCAGGTGACCTAGTCATAAGGTATCTAGTGAAAGGTATTTTAGTTACTGTCCTAATACGACTTGGGAACATGAGTCCTAAAGACCCATAATGAGTTTGTGGGATTGAATCATAACCAAATAAAAAATTAAGTTGTGTCTCACTGTGAATCGTAAGGACTTACTACGAGTAGTTGGGTGCAAATTGTAGGATGTACAGTATTAACCTAAATAGGTTTTGTGCTGATTACGATTAGACCCTACGAGTCTTAGGGTCCAATGATGAGTGGCACTAGTATTATTATAGGGTTAATAGTGTATGGGTATCGTGGGGACTGTCTGGTTACGACCAGGGTGTCGGGTCATAATGTGTCCATACGAGTCTTATAGTGACCCATTGTCACTTGCAAAATTTTTTTAGTCTTTTATTAACGGCATTTTGGATATTTCCCCTCTACCCCAATTGTACCCCACGACTTAAAACCCTATTAGGGACCCCATTAACATTGTTAAATCACTCAGAAAAACTCCCAAAGCTCTCTTTAATTCTCTCAAGCAGGCATACTTAGGGTTTCCAAGAAGTAAGTCATCCAAGGGATCAAGGGTTTGATTCTTTCCATAAAACTTTTTATTTCAAGAACGTAACTATTCGCCCGTTGTTAATTTGTTAAAAACATATGGTTTAAAGTATTGTTCATGAGATATTTATTTTGATTTTGAAACAAGGATTGGGGGTTTTGAATGCTTGTTGTTGAAGAATGTTTTCCCATGGTTTACATTTGATTTTCCATGCTTTAAATATGGTTTTGAACTTATGGGTGCATGGGCATGGTGATTGAACTAGGGATTGTGATTTCCCAAAATGTTCGACTTTTGAATTGGTTATGACCCCAATTCCATATTGTGAAATTGGTTTTTAGTTAGAAGAAATGTTGGAATTTGTAAATTACTATTCTTGAACTATTGCATTACGATTTTGAATTAAACCGTGTGGATTTGTGTTTTCATAAGTTATTTGTAACGCCCCGAGTCTGCACCCCGGATGCCACATGGTGCTCATAATCCTAAAGGACCACAAGCTAACCCATGATTTGTACCTATTGCAATCACTTAATAATAATATTGAAATAATGCGGAAATTAGGCTGAATCTACCATAAGGTTCATAACTGAAATCAAGTACTAGTAAATGAATATTGAAAACTGAACATCTGTTTGAAATAGTCTAGTTCGAAAAACCTCTATTTAAACTATCTAAAGAGGGAGTTGATAGGATAAGCCCCCAACTAACTCCGGCTACTGAAATATTGATAAATTGAAATACTGAAGTATAAGCATATCATTGTTAGATGAGGACTCACTACTAAAATCTAATACTGCTTACTGAATCTGGATAAGCGTGGTCAGGAACCTGAGCCTTTGAACCTTTAATAAGATACATCATACCTCAAAGAGAAGGTATGCGTCAGTACATGGAATTTACTGATATGCTAGATGAAGTAAGGCTGAATGCAGGGGTTCATATGTATGAACAGTAATTGGCTTAGTAACATGAATATAACTTAATGAGAGTACATGGATAACTGAAACTGCTGTAAATACTAAGTATGCAATACTTATGTATATGCGTGTATATTGTATCTGAGCTTTTACTAAAGCAGAGTACTGAATTCTAATACTTGAGTAACTGATATTTGAGATTACTGATAACTTTATTACTATTAAATGGGTGACTGTTTCTAATAATCCTAATTCTGTAGAGCTAAACTGAGTTCTGTATTGAGCTGGGTGACTGTGTCTAACAGTCCTGGTTCTGTAGAACTGAAATGAGTTCTATACTAAGCTAGCTGACTATGTTTGATAGTCCTGGTTCTGTAGAACTGAACTGAGTTCTATATTAAGACTGAAACTAAAACTATGGGAGGTAATAATCTAACCGATATGCCCCTATCTGAACTTATTGGGGTCGAACCTGTAACCCTATTGGAAGGTTGTTAGTACCGTGCCACAGGTAAAGACAACCTGAAGAGTCACCCTTATCTAGCAGGTTCTTTGAATGAGAATGGTGGTACCCTCAACTAGCAGGTAAGACACCTCATTAACCCTCGACTGGTAGGTTGATGTCTCAACCTATACTGGCTATGTAGTTATGGAATGCAAGGACTACTTCTAAGGATCACACCCTCTATTGGCAGGTGAGTCCCCATCCTTGGATTCACTCGATTTTAAATCCTACTCCCAACTGAATAGACACTAAACTTATTTATAAATTATACTAGGCTGGACTGAACTGTTACTGAGCATGTTAACTGACTAGACTGGAGTGCATTCACTGAGTTTTGATTTCTGACTGAATACACTAAGTTCTGTACTGATGGAATACTACTGATCGAGATATTTATGAGAGTATTCTGTAACTACTGTAGCTCTAGGTCAACAACTAAATTTTCGAGTATTAAATACCCCTAAGATTAGATAGCATGAAAAGTGAAGCATAATATGATCTTGAAAAACATAACGATGATTACTTGTCCATAATCCATTCATAGAGACATTTTATCAAACACTTGTAGAGAGAAAACTCGTACATATGCTAGTATGTCATGATTTTCACCATTTAATTCACATGGACATTCTATCATACACTTGGGAAGTACAACTTAATGCATATATTCATGCATAACATACAAACATTGTAACTACAACACCCATACTTGCTAATTCAAGAATTATAACTTGGGAATTTCACAATTTAATATACATGCTATTTCAATTTCATGGGACTCACAATTAATAATGGATTAAAAACTCAAATAATGTCATCATGAACATGAATAAAATCCAATTTAAGCATGTAAATCATGAATTCAATAAGCTTGTAGTTTTAAAAAGAGATTCCTGGAGTCTATTGGTGAAAGGAACCCATGGATGAACACCTAATATATCATGATAATTAAATTCGGGAAGATTGGTGGTGTGTTCTTGAACATTGGTCTGAAATTTGAATCCCCTAGGGTTTGTTCTTGAGTAAATTTGAGAAATAATTAGGAATTTTGCCTTTAGAGTAGGTTAATCCCATGTTTTGAGGTTGATAGAAGTGGGGAAAATTACTTATTTCAGAAATCATGCCCAGTGATGTACAGGCTGACACACCGCATCGATGGGATTGACACGATGGTCAACGTACCGCGTTGAGTTCACGTTGATTCACTGGAATCTGCACTCTAAAGCTGGGAAAATATTTATCGATACGATGGGTGGCGCGGCGCATTGAGATCGCGTCAACCCAATAATTTGGTAATCCAAACTTGATTCAAATGTGGTTTGAGAAATTTGAAACTCACTCGAAGTGACCTATTGACATACCTGATCATGATTCAATCCAAGGATCAATATTTTAAGGTAATAAGGGTCGTGAAATAAGATTGCCAAATTGTAAAGGCTAAAATAATTCTAAAAGTATAAGCACTTAGTTGGAATTTCTTAGTCTGGTACCTCCTTTCATGCTCTAAGGGAATGAGTAAGCTTAGAATTTTGTGTGGTCTTACATTATTGCATACTTGATCTAAGGGGGTTGTGAATTCCCACAAGTGATGTAATTGTTTTGGCATGTTGTTGTCACCTTGCAAGTGTAGTTGGTATGAACATACCAACAATGCATGCCTTAATGTTAAATATAGTTCAATGAATGAGAATGTGTGATGAATGTTTTTAATTGGGCCTTAATGGGGGTTATGTTGCTCAGTCATGAAAGTGAAGGTCTGTGTGACTGATATTAAAAACCGTATTTACCGATGTAAGGTATAAAGTTACTTGGGAGGTTTGAGCCCTCTCATTATTGTTACATGATTAGGGAGGTTCGAGTCCCCTGCATATCATTATATGATCGGGCGATTAAGTCACCTTAGTATATAATTGGGAGGTTCGAGTCCCTCATTCACATATATGAGATTATTCTTTAGTTCGTATGGCTACACATACTGAGGCCTGACCAGGGGTGAGAAATAGGGACCATATAGCCCGTGGGTGCATGTTATGATGGTTGAGCTACACAATCCAAGCTAAAGTTGTAAGTGCATGTTAAGCTTCATTCCCAGCCCGTGAAGTATATATGTATATGCATTTGGTTATGTGTATTGGTTTTGAATAATTTTAAACTATTGATTATGACATTATCCTATCCTTATAACTAAGTTTTATGCTCGCACTTTAATCGCTAACCATCTTTGGATGTTGTATCCCCACGCGATGCAGGAATTGGTCATACATATACTCCTCTTGCACAGTGATTAGGATTCCTGATCAGTTCATAAGTTGACATTAAAGTGGTGATCTTCCATACTTCGGAAGTCTGTATTTCATGTTTTTGTCTCTTATATCTCAGACTGTTTAGACTTCTTTTTGGCTATCGTCGGGGACATGTCCTGACACTTTATTGATATTCAGTTTTGGTTCTTTGTTTAAAAGGTTTTGTTTTGATTACTGTAGATATTGGTGGTGTTGGTTGGTTGTTTAGCAGGTCATCGGTCGTCAGCTATAGACTTGTTTTGATTGTCTTTAAGCTTGTTGCATGCTATCTTGTTATATGTTCAGAATTCATCCGATATTGGGGAATGTTATGTTTGGTTTGGTAGGTGCACGGGGTGATCTCTGGCCCACATGGGAGTTGAGATACCTGTCACGGCCTAGCCATGGTCCAGGTCGTGACAGAAAATAACTCTCAATTAAATTATTATTATGTTATTTTTGGGTTTTATCCACACAACCACTCTACAAATTCATAGGTATTCAATTTAGTAATCATGTTTAATCCCTAATTATGTCACCTGTTCATACTTTCTAGTCTTTCTCACACTCGTACTCATATCCCCAAACATGGCCAATAAGACTTAGCCCTTTTACTCCTACACTTAGAGTACTATCAACCCATTTGGGATACATTACTTTTCCACATACATTTCTACTAGGCTGTCTGGCACGCTGTCCCGGCTACTTAATCAATCATACAAAACTAAACTTGAATAATTTTACTAATTCACATCTACACCTTATTACCGCTTCTTATATAAAGTCACAGGCTACCTCAGATCACTAGGAACAACCTACTCAAACTACAATTCACTCATTTATCCCTTTTTCTATGGAATTTACCCCACCGTATACATTTAGTATGATTAAAACTTTCAACTAAATTTAGTTCTTGCCATGTCTACCAATTTCATGCCATAAATATCACACGTTTGAGTATAACAACAATCCACTATAAAAATTAAAGCCTAATGCAAATTTTATCAATTCCATCCTTCTAGACAATGTGTCAAAGGCCTAAGACACGGAATCTCATGACATTACTATTAGTATTATATGCATAAAACCCAAAATATACTATGATTAACCTTAACCTACCTTGTAGATAAATCTTTCTTCTAGTGAAAGGAGAAGGTTGTCATCCCTATATTAGGAAATAGTTTAAAGGTGTACATATACCCTCACCAATGCTATAACTAACACAACATTACCAACACCACTATTCATATTAGTTTATTCAACCCCACAATATACCTCAACTTCTAAAGAAGAAATACCAACAAAGTATTATTATTATTATCGAGAGGAGGAATGTGGCTATGAAAAATGCATGTAATAATTCTTCTCCCTCAGTACAGGTAATGATCAATAACCATAACCAAGATAACATGTTTCACCCACCTTATCAACTCATAATGAGAAAACCACACAAGTCACCTCACATTCAAGCCACAAAGGTTGTGCAAGGAAGCTAACTTTATCTTATTTTAACCAACCACTTATAGAGGCATCACTAGCAAGTCAACTCATTAACTAGCTTATTCACACAAGGATGATCCAATAACACTTCAAACCTAAATATAATAATCAAAGATCAGACCACACAAGAGTCCCACTTTAGTTATCAAAGATTTGGACCACACAAGGATTATGAGAATATTGTCAAAACAAAATAAACCTCACGACATACCTAAAAATTACACCTAACCTTTACAATTCACAGATATTCGATTGTAACAGCTCAACATATATTATTCATAACAATCTCTTACACTTAAGAAGTTTCACCTTCAAATAATAAAGCAATCTTATAACCAAATATTGATAACAATCAACATAAGGAGTACATTTAACATCCTATAATACCACTTTTTCTTTATAAAAAAGATGGGCACCTAGTAGTTTATTAGTATTTGGAGAAAAGTCAAGAAATATTCCATACGTGGAGATATGAGATGTATCTCAAATCACAAAAATAAAGACACCTTTTATACCACATTCAAACTCACAATGCCCGGGTCCTTTGGCTACACATCATTCAAACAAAACACAAAACAAACAATTACACTTAATAGTTTTAACCATTACATAGTAAGTCATTTTATACTAAATATAGGACAATCCATACCATAAATTCATATGCATTATTTCCTTACAGTAAGTACTTTACACAAAATGCAGTAAAACATAAAAAATTAAATTTTATCTTGTTCTCAAATATCGATAACCTAGATCTATGCCATCTTATCCAACCTGTTTAACCATGCCGGGCACCTACCTATACTACTCTAGATAGGAGAACCCTTTTTACTAAATCATTCAACATTTGTAGAAGTTACTATAACATTTACTAAGTTTATATATATATATAACAAAGAAATAGTTTCAAATACAATTATCTAATTAGATTCTTTCCACAATTAATCTTATGCATCTAAATGATGAGATTTATGCAAAAACAAACTACATATGATTTCCTAGAACCCAACCTTAATTGGTACAAGAGCACTAAAAACACCTTATGGACATCAATTTCATAATATCCATGCAAGATCGAGAGGGCAGGAGCTATTAGAGAATGATAACTGTCATTACTTTAGAAACTCCAAAATCGTCTGTTCCTTCAGGTAAGGTCAGAACACGATCCAAAGTTAGCTTATCCAATCCGTTCATAGAGCTCAAGACCCATGTTTTAAATACTATTTTGTGAACTTTTGTGGTGATATGAGAATGTACATATTAATGATTGTTGTTTAAGTTTCAAGATGATATCTAGAGGTATTTTCATAGAATATATATGCTTTTTAGTTGAAAACTATGAACTTTAGGTGGTGTAAAATGGTGCAAGTTATGAAACACACCTATGCCTTAAAGAATTCATACAAGGTGTTTAATAAAATGCTTTGGATGTTATAAATTCATGTTTATATGGTTCCATGATGTCTAAATGACAAGTCCATATTAGCTATATACCTCAATATGAATTTCATGCTTTTCATGTCTTGCTATTATTATCTTATGAAACATGTGTGATAATGGAGATATACAATATGCACATGAAATGTAGCTATACACTCCCTACCATGCTTAATATGTTGAGGAACTAAATGATGTATAATATCCCCTATTTATGATAATGTGCATTGTGGACTCCAATCTTACGATCAAGTCAGTCATGTTATGTTAGTTTTCTTCCTTAGAGTCCTGGGGGTATTCATACCTGAAAACTATAGTTGTGTGCCTAGAGCCATGTCATGTTTCACGATATACCAAATCAAGCCATGATTCAGTAGAATTCAGTCAGTCATGTGACTCAGGAAACCTTATGGTGTTAGTTAGTTATCAGATATCTGTATTATTTCATCAGTCAATGGATATTCAGTAAGTTCCACTCATGTACAATTAGTTAAATTATGTTCAATCTCTTCAGATGGGAGTAGGAGTTAGAACCAAGTGAACCCAAGGATGGGAACTCACCTGTATATGAGGGTTTAATTCTTAGCAGTCATTCGTGTGTTCCAAAACTATGTAGCCAGCATAGGTTGAGACATCGCAGCCTGTTATATGAGGGTAGATGAGGTGGCTTAACCTGTTATATGAGGGTTCCCACCGTTCTCACTAGAGTTACCTGTTATATGAGGGTTTCTCACATGTTATCCTTATAAGTGTGTGTTATTAACACCTTCCAAGCTTAGCCATAATGGCACATATGGGGCATATCGATTAAACAACTACCTCCCACAGTTTTAGACTCAGTCTCAGTAAAAGAACTCAGATAGTTCTCCAGATATCAGTATACCAGGACTGTTAGATACAGTCAAATTCAGTAATAGTGTGAAACTCAGATAATTCTATTAGATTTAAGACTATTAGATACAGTTACCCTTGTTATCAAAACTACAAATTCAGCCATGTCAGCTATCAGTAAACTATGTATTAGTGTACAGATCTATCTATCACGTACTCACGATCTCAGTTACTATGTATGTATGTTTACACTCTCACATTCAAATTAGTCAGTTAGTTAGCATTGTTCATGTATGTAAACCCTTTTGCATTACCCTACCTCACTCATATACTCAGTACTCCAGTTGTACTGACGCATTTGCGCTATGGTGCTTTCTTTCATGTTACACCATAGGTTCAGAGGCACGAGCTCCAGATCAGCAGTAGCATTTAGCCGCAGTATTGCAGTGAGTCCTCATCCATTCGAGAATGATATTATTTTATTTCATTTATTATTTCAGCTCAATTTCGTTAGACAGAGTAAGCTGGAGATATGTTTCTTAAACTCCTTATTCAGACAATACTTAGAGGCTTGCAGATTCAGTATTCAGATTTAGTTTAGATTCAATTCAGTTTTCAATTATTTTGGGTGTCCTTCACCTATATGGATATTATGTTTTGACAAATTTTTATTCAGTTGAACCTTATGGCCTACATATTCATGCTTTCCATACTATTACATTGTAAATTGTAGTATACAGGTACAAATATCAGTCAAGGGTTAGCTTATGGTCCCTCAGTGTCATAAGCACAGTGAAGCATTATGGTTCAGATTATCTGGGCGTTACAAACTTGGAATCGGATCCTAAGGTTCAATAGAGTCCTAGGAAGTCTAAAAGCCGCATCTAGTAGTGTCTTATGCATAGGTATGTTGCACGCCACATTTATGTATAGGAGGCTATGGGATGTTTTAGGAACAGTTTCCCTTCTTTTAGTATTCATGTTGTGCTAGTGAGAATAATGTTAAGTTAAACTCTCAGTCTAATACGTTCTTCACTTATTTCAGAATATGCCCCCCCCCCAAAAAAAACCAGCCAGTTCCATATCTCGAAGATCCTTTGGGCGAGCATGTTTCTCATGTGGAGTTTATGGCCTCATTCACCATAATTGATCTGTTCGTGGCTACCCAGAATGAACGGCCACCAGTTATTCTGGCAATCCAATGGCCAATTCCACAAAAGCTAGAATTTGGGACTTCACCCAAATGAACCCTCCACTTTCTTTGGGTCTAAGTCTTATAAAGACCCTCAGGAGTTCATTGACCAAGTCTAGAAGGTCATTGACATTATGGAAGTTACTTCTATTCAGAGCGCTGAGTTAGCCACATACTAGTTACAGAATATTGCTCACACTTGGTACAAATAGTGGAAGTCTGAGAGGTTAGAGGATGCAAGTCCTATAGAATGGGAGAAATTTGTCACGTCTTTCTTAGACAGATTCTTTCCCCAAAAGCTAAGGAAAGCCAAAGCTCTTGAGTTTATCAACCTCAAGCAGGGAAATATGATGGTTAGAGAATATTCTCTAAGATTCACTCATCTAGAAAAGTATGCCCCTTATGTGGTTGTAGACAACAGGGCTAAGATGAGCAAGTTCATTTCAGGGGTGAATGATAGCTTCGTAAATAAGCGTAGGTCTGCAATGCTGAATAGTGATATGACTTTAGCCAGGCTCATGACCTATGCCCAGCAGATAGAGAAGTAGAATTTTAGAACTAGGGAGAGGCAGAACAAGAGAGCAATATTAGGTAGTTTTAATTTTGCTCAGCCCAAATCCAAAGGAGGAAACCATTCACAGTTTCATACCAAGTCAACAGCTCCAGCTCCTTCCTCCACTAGTGCTCCAGTGCAAAAATTCAGAGACGACAATAGAGATAGAGCACCAGGTTCTAAATCTCAGGGCAGTATTAGTAGTGCCTGTATTTATCCTTAGTGTCAGACTTGCGGTAAGAACATTCAGGGTGTATGTAGAGTGGGTCAAGGCATTTGGTTCGGTTATGGAAAGACAAACCACAGAGTTAAGGACTGTCCTCATCCAGGTTATCAGGGTCAGCAAAATTGTTCCACATCTTAGTTCGGTCATCTAAACCAGTAGGGTACTGCTTCTGGTGCTACTAATGGGCAACGCCCAAATAGGCTCAATGCTCTCCAGACTCGAGAGGATCTGGAAAATTCTCTTGATGTCATTACTGGTATATTACAGATTTTCCATGTTCATATTTATGCTTTGCTTGACCCAGGTGCATCTTTGTCTTTTGTTACCCCTTACACAGTAGGCAATTTAGGAATTAGTCCTGAAATTTTAGCAGAGCCTTTTTCAGTCTCTACCCCAGTGGGTAAAACCATCATAGCTCGATGGGTATACAGGAACTACCCGATTATGATATTTCAGAAATAAACGTCAGTAGATTTAGTCAAGTTAGAGATGACTGATTTTGATGTCATTTTTTTACATAGATTGGCTTCATTCCTGCTATGCCACAGTCAACTGCAGAAATAGGATAGTTCAGTTTTAGTTCCCAAATTAGCTCGTCCTAGAATGGAAGGGTAGTACTTCATCTTTTAGGGGTCAGCTTATTTCCTACCTTCGGGCAAGAAAAATGATTTCTAAGGGGTCCGTGTATCATCTCGTGCATATTAAAGATTCCAGTTCTGAATCTCCTTGTTTTGAATTAGTCCCAGTGGTTAATGAATTTCCAGACGTGTTTCTCGAAGATCTTCCAGGCATTCCTCCAGAAAGGAAAATAGACTTTGGCATAGACCTTCTCATAAACACTCAGCCTATTTCTATTCCGCCATATAGAATGGCACCAAGAGAACTTAAGAAACTGAAAGATTAGTTGAAGGATCTCTTAGATAAGGGATTCATTAGTCCCAGTGTATCTCCATGGGGTGCACTAGTCTTATTCGTGAGCAAAAAAAATAGTTCTCTCAGGATGTGTATTGATTACTGTCAGCTCAAAAAAGTTACGGTCTGGAACAAATATCCTCTTCCTAGGATAGAGGACTTGTTTGACCAACTTCAGGGTGCCAGTTATTTCTCTAAGATAGACCTCAAATCAGGCTATCATCAGCTCAGAGTTAGAGAATATGACACCCCAAAGACAACTTTCTGAACTCGGCATGGTAACTTCGAATTTCTAGTTATGTCCTTTGGTCTTACCAATGCCCCTGCAGCTTTCATAGACTTGGTAAATCGGGTGTTCAAGCAGTACTTGGATATGTTCTTCATAGTCTTCATAGATGATATTCTGGTATATTCTCACACAGAGCGTGATCATTCAGACCATCTCAGAATTGTTCTTTAGACTCACAGAGATCATAAGTTGTTTGCCAAGTTCAATAAGTGTGAATTTTGGATAAGATCAGTAGCATTCCTTGGCCATATTATTTTTAGTGATGGAATTAGAGTATATCCTTAGAAGACCGAAGTGGTAAGAAACTGGCCTCGCCCTGTCTCTCCATCAGATATCAGGAGTTTCTTGCATTTGGATGGCTATTACAGACGCTTTGTCAAGAGATTTTCTTCTATTGCATCTTCTATGTATAGATTGACTCAGAAGAAGATTGAGTTTCAGTGGTCAGATTCTTACAAGAAGAGTTTTCAAGAGTTGAAGAATCAACTCACCTCAGCCCCAATTCTAACTCTTCTAGATAGTTCCGATGGTTTTGTAGTTTATTATGATGCATTTAGAGTGGTTTTAGGTTGTGTCCTCACGCAATATGGTAAGGTCATAGCCTACGTCTCCAGACAGTTAAAGCCCCATAAGAAGAATTATCCTACTCATGATCTTAAGTTAGCAGCCATAGTATTTTTCTTAAAGATTTAGAGGCATTATCTATACGGAGTTCATGTAGATATCTTCACAGATCATAAGAGTTTCCAGTATGTCTTTTCTCAGAAAGATCTCAATCTTTGTCAGAGAAGGTGGTTAGAGCTTTTGAAAGATTATGACATGAGTGTTCTTTATCATCCGAGAAAGGCCAACATTATGGCCGATGCTCTTAATAGACTCTCTATGGATAGTGTTTCTCATGTAGAGGATAGTAAGAAAAAGATAGCCCAGGAAATTCATCAGGTCGCCAGACTAGGCGTTTGCTTGTTTGAATCTTTAGAGGGTGGTGTATATGTTTAGAGTAGTTCAAAGTCATCTCTATTTTCTGAGGTTAAAGAAAAAAAAGATAGGGATCCCAGCCTTTTTAAGATAAAAGAATCAGTTTGGAATCAGAAAGTAGAGGCTTTCTCCCAAGGGGGAGATGGTGTTCTTCGTTGTCAGGGTCATCTATGTGTTCTAGGTGTAGATGACTTGAGGCAGAAAATTCTTGTAGAGGCGCATGATGAACAATACTCTATTCATCCAGGGGCCACTAAGATGTACCACGACTTGTGGGAGATCTATTAGTGGAGTGGGATGAAAGAGATGTTGTAGAGTTTGTGGCTAAGTGCTCTATATATCAGCAGGTTAAGATAGAGCATCAGAAATCTAGTGGGTCCATACAGGAGTTCACCATTCCTACTTGGAAGTGGGAAGAAGTGAACATGGATTTTGTGATGGGTTTGCCTCGAACTCGTCATCAACATGATTTGGTTTGGGTCATTGTAGAAAGAATGACCAAGTCAGCTCATTTCCTTCTAGTTCGTACCTTTTATTCAGCCGAGGATTATGCCAAACTCTATATCTGGGAGTTGGTCAGATTACACGGTGTTTCATTATCTATCATCTCAGACAGAGGTACACAGTTCACCTCTCACTTTTGGAAAGCATTCCAAAAGTGTCTTGGTACCTAAGATCATCTCAGTACCGCCTTTCATCCTTAGATAGATGGTCAAGTAAAGAGGACCATTCAAATTCTTAAAGATATGCTAAGGGCGTGTGCAGTTGATTTCAGGGGAAGTTGGGATGACCACTTTTTTCTGATTGAGTTTGCATACAAAAATAGCTATCATTCCAATATTCAGATGGCTCTATTCAAAGCTCTCTATTTTAAGAGGTGTAGATCTCTAGTCGGTTGGTTCAAAGTTAGTGAGGCCTCAGTCATCGGTCCTGACTTGGTATTCGATGCCTTAGAGAAAGTTTAGTTGATCAGACAGAGAATTTGAGCTGCTCAGAGCTGATAGAAGTCTTATGTAGATGTTCATAGAAAGGATCTTGAGTTCGAGGTCAATGACTATGTCTATCTCAAGATCTCTCCCATGAAGGGAGTGAAGAGGTTCGGCAAGAAAGGGAAACTCAGTCCCCACTATATCGGTCCCTTCAAGATTCTTAGTCGCTTTGGCAAGGTAGCTTATAAGCTCGAATTGACTTCAGATCTAGCCTCAGTTCATCCGTCTTCTATGTCTCCTTGCTCAAGAATTACATAGGTGACCCAGCAGTTGTAGTCCCTATTTAGAACATTGATGTTTACGACTGCCTCTCTTATGCAGAGATTCCAGTCAAAATTTTAGACTATCAGATTCATAGGCTGAGGAACAAAGAAGTCCCTCTAGTTAAAGTTCTTTGGCGAAATCAGTCCGTTGAGAGAGCTACTTGGGAAGCAGAAGTAGACATGCGTACCAAGTACCCTCACCTTTTCCCCGCCAACCCAGATCAAGCTCAAGGTAACAGTCCTCCTTAAGCTTATTCAGTTTCACATTTAGCATTCAATACAACTTTATATTTTTTTTTGTGTTCATGTTCCATCACAAATTTGGTATCAAGTGACATTGCATATTCAGTCATGCATACATGTATTAGTCTAGTAAATAATGATACATCAGATATGCATTCTCATTGCGAGAACCTCAGTCATGCATTCATGAATCAACTACACGTGCATCAGATATGCATGTTCAATATAACACGTTTAGTTTTTCAGTCATAAGATCATGTTCCAGCTAATCATGTTTAGATTATTTTTCCCCCTCTCAATCAGTTCCATTCGAAGATGAATGTTCTCAAGGGGGAGATATTGTAATACTCGTGCCTTTTTCCTAGCTAGAAATTATCTCAAGGATGCTAGGACTTACTTTGAAATGCAAACCTATCTTTGTACACGTGGTATTTTTGAGATTTTTACTTTTTATCACGTGGGAAATTGAGTTAGCTTTCCAACGGTAACAATTTTGTCAAAATTCGACATCAGATGAGGAAGTTAAGGACGTTTTACTTGGAGCTGTCGAAAATGCCCAGGTATGACGGCCAAGTTGACAGACTGCCACATAAGTGACGGACCACCATTTTGAGCATCACAGCGAAGGTAGTTGAGCCACGTACTACATAAGGAATGAAGGACGAGTTGATAGACCATCAAAGTTGTGATGGACCGTCATCCAGGCCATCAACTCTAATCCAGCAAACCTCATTTCTAGTCCACTTCTGACGAGCTAAGTGACGGACCGTCAAGTGTCTAATGGACCATTAGTCGGACCTTCACACGCCACATTCAGTTTATTTTCAGGTCATTTTAACAGGGGTATTTTGGTCACTTACCACTCGCCTATATACCCAGATGAGTTTGAATTATGCCATTTTGCTCATTGTTATTCCATAAACAAAAACTAGGGTTTCTCTCTAAAATTAATTCCCAAGAACAAGACCCAATCCTCTTCAAGAATCGAAGGATTTCAAACCCCTCAAGTTAAGAAACATCAAGAACCCTGAGTCAGGTATGCGTAGTGTTCATCTATTGATGCAATCCGTTTATAGAGCTCAAGACCCATGTTTTAAATACTGTTTTGTGAGCTTTTGTGGTGATATAAGCATGTAAATGTTGATGATTGTTGTTTAAGTTTCAAGATGATATCTAGAGTTGTTTTCATGTAATATATATACTTGTTAGTTTAAAACTATGAACTTTAGGTGGTGTAAAATGGTGCAAGTTATGAAACACACCTATGACTTAAAGAATGCATGCAAGGTGTTCAATAAAATGCTTAGAATGCTATAAATTCATGTTTATATGGTTCCATGATGTCTAAATGACAAGTCCATGTTAGCTATATACTTCAATATGAATTTCATGCTTTTTATGTCTTGCTATTATTATTGTATGAAGCATGTGTGACAATGGAGATATACAATATTGATGATAGGCGAAATTACGCGCCTATATCAATATATTTTGCCCATATTTTAGCCTAGTTTCGAGAACTAATTATCTATTTCGTACACTTTTAGTCCTTTTTCCTGTAAATGAGCTAACAAATGTGATTAGGAAAGTTTCAGGTATAAATGATGCAAAATACAGCAATTTATGGCTTACTTGACGCAAAAGAAAGCTCACAAACGAGATGGAAAGGAGCTGGACGCATAAAGGACTAAATCTGCTGCATGGAAAATCTGTCCCGGGCTAAAACAGCATTTCTGAAGACTTTGGGACTTACAGACACAAAGCTGGATTTTTGCCATAATACATTAACCTAGTGCAATTAGGTTATGTGTTTCATCATTCTATTTGGATTATAATTTTGTAACCTTACCCTAGTACAATTGGGTCAAGGATTTCATTAGTATATTAGGATTTGGTTATTTATTTTATTAGTTTAGTAGGAGTAGGATAGGAGTATTATAAATACCCTATCATGTTAGAGATTTTAAAAAAGGGGGGGAGACATTCTGACAATTCATTCATCTCCTTACAATTAAGACATCTTCCTACAACCCATTCTCAATTCTTCATTCTTCTACTCTTAAATTCCACAACAAGAGAATCGTTACTTGCTACGGAATCACTAAAACCACACGCCAAACACCTACTATTCACGCCATCCACCATGCAAAACGTGATATCCTTCGCATTCATGGGTAACTAAATCTCTTAGTTGGGGTTATGGAAGCCGAATGAGTTACTATCTATAGCTATGAGTTTGTGAGTTCAAGACAAGTATATTGCTTATATCATTATTCTCTTCATCTTAAATCTACATTCTTTGCAGTTCAAACACAAGAACACGCCATTCTAACATCTAACCTGTTCGAGAGAAAGGTTATTTGTCTAGAAAAGAAGACGCATAGACCAACGCCAGTCTAACATCTGACTTGTTCGAGAGAAAAGTTATTTGTCTGGAAAAGAGATAATGTCAAGGTAGTAGGACACCCTTTCCTATTAAAAAGCTAGTGCCGTACCTGGACTAACTTCTTGGAGAATTCGTACCGTTAGTCACGCTTTAAGCTCGAGAGAGTTAAAGTGAAATAGTCCTTGTTTAGGTCGAGAGACGCTTGGATTTACCATCGACTACAATTCTCTATAAGCAATTACATGTCAAGACTCTACACACTCATAGCCAATAGAGACGTATACCTCAGAAGGTGGACATAACCCCAACGCCTCAATTCTCATTGTTTACAACACACGTGACAATCTCTCTTTATTTTGCTATTTTCAGTTCTTACCTTCTTGTTTTGGTTACATACTACAATCCCCCCTTTCCTACGAGACTTGCACTAAAAGTCTAGTAATTTCTCTTGCTTGTTGGCCAAGCTATTCTCTGTGGGATCGATACCCAACCCAGGTTGGGTTCTATATTTGCTAACGACCGCTTTACACTCCCACGAGAGCTGTAGATTGAGCGTTATCAAATATGCACATGAAATATAGCTATGCACTCCCTACCATGCTTAATATGTTGAGGAACTACATGATGTATAATATCCCCTATTTATGATAATGTAAATTGTGGACTCCAATCTTATGATCAAGTCAGTCATGTTGTGTCAGTTTTCTTCCATAGAGTCCTGGGGGTATTCGTACCCGAAAACTATAGTTGTGTTCCTAGAGCCATGTCATGTTTCACTCTATACAAAATCAAGCCATGATTCAGTAGAATTCAGTCAGTCATGTGACTCAGGAAACCTTATGGTGTTAGTTAGTTATCAGATATCTATATTATTTCATCAGCCAATGGATATTCAGTAAGTTCCACTCATGTATAGTCAGTTAAATTATGTTCAATATCTTCAGATGGGAGTAGGAGTTAGAATCGAGTAAACCCCAGGATAGGAACTTACCTGTATATGAGGGTTTGATTCTTAGCAGTCATCCGTGTGTTCAAGAACTATGTAGCCAGCATAGGTTGAGACATCGCAGATTATTATATGAGGGTAGATGAGGTGGCTTAACCTGTTATATGAGGGTTCCCACCGTTCTCACGAGAGTTACCTGTTATATGAGGGTTGCTCACATGTTGTCCTTACAAGTGGCGCAGTATTGACACCCTTCCAGTCAGGGCAGAGATTGGACCCAAGCTTAGCCATAATGGCACATATGGGGTATGTCGGTTAAACAACTACCTCCCACAGTTTAAGACTTAGTCTCAGTAAAAGAACTCAGATAGTTCTCCAGATATCAGTATACTAGGACTGTCAGATACAATCAAATTCAGTTATAGTGCAGAACTCAGATAGTTTCATCAGATTTAATACTGTCAGATATAGTTGCCCATGTTATCAGACTACAGTGTCAGCCATGTCATCTATCAGTAAACCATGTATTAGCGTACATATCTAGCTATCACGTACTCATGATCTCAGTTACTATGTATGTATGTTTATACTCTCACGTTCATATCAGTTAGTCAGTTAGCATTGTTCATGCATGTAAACCCTTTTGCATTAGCCTACCTTACTCGTATACTCAGTACTCTAGTTGTACTGACTCATTTGCGCTATGGTGCTTTCTTTCATGTTACACCATAGGTTTCAGAGACACGAGCTCCAGATCAGCAGTAGTATCTAGACGTAGAGTTGCAGTGAGTCCTCATCCATTCGAGGACATTATTATTCTATTTCATTTATTATTTTAGCTCAGTTTTGTTAGACGGAGTTAGTTGGAGATATGTTCCTTAAACTCCTTCTTCAGACAGTACTTAGAGGCTTTCAGATTCAGTATGCAGATTTAGTTCTAATTTGATTCAGTTTTCAGTTGTTTTGGGTATCTTTCACCCATATGGATATTATGTTTTGATAGATTTTTATTCAGGTGAACCTTATGGCCTACATGTTCATGCTTTTGCACTATTACATTGTATATTGTAGTGTACAGGTACAGATATTAGTCAAGGGTTAGCTTGTGGTCCCTCGAGATCATAAGCATCGTGTGGCATTCCGGTTCAGATAATCGGGGCGTTACACAACAGAAAGCAGTTTTAGAGCTTAGTACAGGCTCCTAATAATCTAGTTTTTTATTGTACTATCATATGAAATGGGGAGGTTCTAATATACAGAGCCTCTAATCTAATTTGTTTTTTATTAATAGATCAAATAATAAAATATAAGTTCAAGCTTGTAAGTACAATAAGAAAACTATTCTATTTTTGGAAAGTTCAAACAAGAAAGACTATAAAACTAGATTGGTTTGGTGGATAAAACAATAGATAATTAGGATTCCATAAGCTTAAGTCATTTCATAAATTTTTAGGACCTGCATGTCATTATAGTACCTCATTAACCATTCAAATTTTCAATTTAGTTGGTAGTGCTTTTGCTTCCCTACTTGATTTATTAAAATACTATGTTTAATAGATAACTTTATTTCTTTAGTCATGATAAGCAACCATGTTAGCGAATAACTTTTGTACTTTTGCTAAAAGGAGTTGTTATAGCACTTCAAGGAGCCCCGAGAATGAACATAAATTAACCTATGAATTCCATTGGAGCAAGATGCTTGAACCAATTACAAAGGCTAAACGAAACATAGGTCTCTTCTTGAGTGTTTTATATTTACAATATCCATTATCTGGGTCATAAAATAAGTGCAAAGTAATTAGATATGAGTATACTTCTAGCCCATGAATTATTCAAAAAAGTTCTCTTGATTTCACAAAGCTAAGGTAGAAAAGATAGATCTTATCATCGACAACAACGTAGTATTTAAGTGGAGAAGGGTATAGTGTAGGCCTATCATCCACTGAGTTTTGAAGAATGCACCAAGTGTCCATCAAGTATTCCTGATTAAAAAAAGATATGAAAATATTCATAAAAGTATTTACAAGTAGAAGCTATTCTCCGAAGATGAAATACACACAGTATCCTATTCCAAAGTTGACATTAACACTAATTTAAAACTGGAGTAAAGAAAAGGGCAATAAATTATCATAAGCACCATTAGCAGTGGCAGATGCTGCAGAAAGTAACCTATCATAGCAATTTTTTAGCAGAACATGCCATCTAAGAAATAGGTATTTTCTTAAAGTTATAAGCGAGTAACTTGTTTTTGTACCTTCTTGACTAAGACTGACTTGGTTCATTAAATGCAGGAAGGATGTAGTGAAACTAAACATGGACCTTTAGGGAACCTCAACTTCCCGATAATGGCACTACTAGCAAGGGTTCTAGGAAGCATTTATGGATGACACAAATGATTCACATAAATAACACCAATGGATGCAGATTTAGGCAAGGCAAATATTGTAATACTGATCGAAAAATTCAAGGTTGAACCTTATAAATAATAAACCTACAAACTTACTTGCTGCCTATGTGAAGAAATTAACTAAATTTGAATTATCTCTAGCTTGTAAAATAAAGTTCCATAATCAAGGGTTTCATCCTTCTCGAATTCCTATGGATAACTTGGGCTATCTTGCAAAATCCACCTTCATGTTTGACGCCATTGACATGAACACTTCTATTTTGCTTATGTTCTGCTACTTTTTCCATTTGGTGCATACCAACATCATTTAATTTAAGTCCAAATAGCTGCTTTGGTATGGTAGTGTTCTTTTTAAGGAAAGATGGTCTTAGAAGGCCTTGAATAACAAGACCTATTGAAGGCTAATTCATAAAATCTGTAGGATCATCTGTCATAACCTGAGCAGTGAATTTAGACCACAAAAATAAATGTTTGATTACAATCTCCATGACAGATACAAAAAGTTAGATGCCACATCTAAAATATCAAATGTAACATGATCTGCTGATTGTACTGAATAGGAAGTCAAATTGATAGTTCTCATTCTTATAACTTCAATATATAAAATTTATCACAAGGAAAATTGCCTCACTAATTTTTTTGGCAAAGTGTATTGGCTGAGAAGATTTCATCATCTCTAATGTAGCCTAATCCTCCAAGTCAGGATCCACACTCTAATCTTCATCATCATCAAGAATAGAAACCCAATCTTGCGAACAAGTATATTTAATAAGAATGATGAATAAAATAGCAGTTATATTTGAGAAGTAAACCATTTAAAATAAGTAATACCGCCTCATCATCATCATCATCATCATCTTTGTCATCATCAATGTCTTCTGGATCATCAATATTAATATCCTCATCATCAAATTCATTCAGAAAATCAATTTTGCATTGACCGTATGACTACATCTCACTGTTTGTCGAATATATCTAGGCTAATATTTACTCATTGCATTTTATTGGAATTCAAGTAAGCCTTCGGGGGGTTCAATGTACTTTTCTTATCTAGTATATCTGTAGAAGTTTGCATCCAAGAACTCCTTCTATTTAACATTTAATTAATGTATTTCCATACGAGATTAATTGAAGCAGAATTGTGTAGCTTGTTGGCAGGTTTTGCTATTTGAGTGTAACACAACTTTCTCTCACTTTCTCAAGTGTTTCTATTATATCTCTCAGAAATAAGGACATTTTAAAATATAATTGATGTGATAAAAGAAAATTTCCACTTTATGACCAATGCAACAAAAGAATCAAACTATGTGACAAAATTATTCTCATTGACAATTTTACAAACAGGTTGAGGGCATACCATTATCAAAGCCAAAATAATCAAATTTGGGGCTCATCCATGACCCCTCAATTAAACCACCATTCCCATACACCCACAAGTGGCAAACCTTAATTAAACCATAAGAATAATATTCATCCATGAGCAACTTAAACCCCAAACCTTTATTTTCAAAACCATAACAACACCATAAAAACCATACATTAAAAAATATTATTTTTGTAAATAACAATCATGGAAGAGTCACATATCCTAGACTCCAAGGAAGACAAAGAGAAACCACCCTTGAAAGCCTTAATTTATTATCTTGATGAAATCCTAGCCTTTTGCATAGAAGAGAGTTTCAGAGAGATTTCAAGAGTGTTTGATTGGAAATAATATGTTAATGAAGTCCCAAAAATTGTTTTAAGTCATGGACTCAAAGGTAGTTAAAAAGGGGAAAATGTCCAGATTGCCCCCAACTTACAACTGTAAAAATACCGCAGGTGGTTACGACTCGATCACGTGACTCATAACCACAACATATAACTTGTATGATTGAGTCATGACCAATACAATGAGTTAGACACCCACACACTGCCCACCATACGACTTCCTGATCCCACTCGTTACCAATCCATAAGAGTCGTATGGCTTAGTCATACCTAACATAGAATCCAAAGGGATTGACACCGGACAATGTATGATTCAACTATACAAGTCGTACCCTATGCTCATGGCTCTTATTGAGCGACTCATAGTTAGAGCCAAGTCAAGTCACTAAGTTACTAATTTGATTAAGGGACCATCCAAATGAACACTCACCATCACCAAGTTGTTACTATAAGAGAGTCTCAACCACTACCCACTGGACTCCCTACGACTAGGGTCACCTGACCCGTACCCATACCATGCGACTTATATTGTAAGTCATTACTAGGACATTAAGTTCAAAACTTGGAAAATTCCTAAGGGCAAAAACCCAGGTTGTTTTAGAAATAAATTTCTGAAGAATGTCTCTATAGCCTCTAAAAGATAGGTTACAAACATCTTTGCACCGATCTACGAGACTCTTCTAAAGACATAGCTCTTGTACTAATACACTAGTGAACCTAGGATCTGATACTAATACATCACGACTCAATTTCTTAGGTCATGATAGAGCCTACTATAACCCACCAGTAGTAAGACAAACTCATACTAGTATGGCAAATAATGGAGTACCAAAAGAGATATAGGAAAAAATGCAAAATAGATGTAATAAAAGATCAAATACACAATATAGTCCTAAAATTTGGTGGTATCAGTACAAGAGCTTCTAATACAATGAGAGTATAAAATGAAATGTCAAGGGAATTACACTAGCACAACTTATCTCAGAATACAACATAGAGACTAGCCTAATACATAAGATGTTGGAAAGTAATACTCCTAATATCAGGAGCTCACACTATTTTTCCAACCATCACTACATTAGCTAGATATACAAATACATATAAATATATATGTGTGTGTATATATAAACACACACACACATATATATATACACACACACAAACACACACACACACATATATGTATATACAGATAACTAAGGTCAACATAGAGTATTGCCTGCATCATTATATTAGCATTTTAACACCTCATAATCATTGGAGAAACTATAGCTAAAACACTGTAACACCCCGCATTTTGGGCTAGAACGTGAACCATCATTTCTACGTGTAGATAATCCAAAATCCATAAATCCTATGCAAATTTGGTATGTTAATTATGTAGTGTGGGAACCAATTTTGGAATGAATTGAGATCATAAAGATCCCCTAACTCAAGGACAAGTTTAAAGCTTTCCTATTATCGAGTTTTAGTGAGCGTCGAAACTTGAGTCAACTTCAATCGACCATAACTCCTTGTATATGATGAACTTGGTGGCCTACTATATATCAAATGAAATCTCTTCAAATTATATTTCCAACTATACCAATTTTGCCAAAATTTGTTATTGGAGGAAAGAGTTATGCTTATTTTACTCTAGCATATCAGCCTAGATATTTCATGATGACATTTTGTGACGACTTATCACAAACCTGATGGCTTGTCACAAAATGTCATCACCATAAGTAGAAAGTCACAAAATCCAACATTTTATGATGACATTTTGTGATGACTTGTCACAAGTTAGATGGCTTGTCACAAAGTGTCATCAACCTTAAGTCGAAAATCATAAAATTCACCCTTTTGTGACAAAATTTCATGATGACTTGTCACAAGTTTGATGACTTGTCACAAATGTCATCAACTATTTTTTTTAGCAATTTAATGACATTTTACAAGGGTATTTTGGTCTTTTTCCTGCACTTCCCATGACTTATAACTGTAATACCCTAGGAAATATTTTGTTGAAATTTTGCGTATAAACGTGTTGGGTTCTATCTTCTAGAATAAATTATAAATTTTTTGTGCAGAATGTCTTAGATTATGACCCACCATTGTGTAGAGTATTTAATAAGTTTTCCAATTATATGTGGATCATCTAAAATAGACACCCGAGCAACGAGTTATGAACATTCCGATCGAACCATGAATAGTAGTAAATAGTAGAACGTGCAGGAAAAAGTACTGAGGCCTAGCGTATTTTATCTCCAAATTTAAACAATTATAACTCCTTGTACATAATTATCTGTGTGATCTATTATATATCAACGAAAAGCTCTGCGAGTCCTCTTCCCAATGAAATTGGTTTCATCCAATTTTTCTATCGAAGTAAAAACTTATGGTCGATCTACTTCAGCCTATCAAAAGCAAATTTTTGGGTCAATTTCAAATGATCATAACTCCTCATACACAATTATATGGGTGAGATACTATATATCAATAGAAAGATATGCGATTCCTCTTTCTAATGAAATTGGTTTCATCTAATATGGATATCGCAGTAAAACGTTATGGTTGATCTACTTCAGACTATTAAAACAGTCTACCAAAGGATAGATTCGAGAATTATTTGATTTTTAGGGGCGTTTTGGACATTCCCCCTTACCTAAAATTTATCCAAACCCTATATTAAAGCCTATTAGAAGTATTATATATTATATTTTATCAAATTTCGTCAAAAATAAAACCCTAAGCTCCTACATCGAACTTCAAGAACCTCCAAAGTTCACCATTAATTCTGCAAATTTATTCAAGATTCCAAGTTCCTAGTTCAAGAACTCCAACAACCATCATTCAAAGGCACGATTAACATCTCAAAAATGAGTATCGATCTAAAGTTCATCATTCAAGGTATGTGGAGTTTTTCAAAAAGAACTCTCTTTCGTTCTTCTGTCCAAAAGTACTTTTCTTTACAAAGGCATGATTTTTATTTGATTTTTATGAAATTGAAGCATGAACCTATATCTTATGATGAGTATTATGAAATCTTGATATTTATGATTTTGAAAGATGAATTTACATGTGTGGAGATATAAAGCATGAATCTTGATCGATATTTATCATGATTTTGATATTTGGGTCGTAAATCCCCATTAGAAATTGTGTTTTTCTAAGAAAGTGTGTGTTATAAGCACGTTGATGTTGAATATTTGATATATTTTTAATGATTTGACCTTTTGGTCTTAATGGAGTTGGTTTGAACTAGAGTGTGAAAGAAATTCACAACGTGGTTGATTTTGATAAATGGAAAGCATGATGACTCCTGATGTATATTTATATATTACTGAAATTGTTTTGTTATGAATTGTCTTTGAAATGATCTGAGCTAAGTCCAGGAGAAATCTTTAGCACCGAGTGGGAGGTATAAAACGACCTTACTTCCCTAGAACTTTGTGCCTCCGTAGGAGTGAGCCTAAGGCTGATTTATATAGTGATCACTAGTTTGTGTGGATTTGATATTGATAGTCCTACTCCGATGGAAAGGATAGGATGGCTCTCCCCAATGTGGGTTGTACATTGGACTCCATGTAGCTCACATGGTTTATGTCGGTTATAGGATCTCCCAGTGTGTGTGTGTTTCCTTGTGTCTATGGTGAATGGTGAAGTGATTTGAAAGTGGAATTGTGAATGTTATTCTTTTGAAAGATTTAAATGATATTTACATTATGAGAATTGATATTCTTGATGAACTGAAAGTGATTGACAAATTATATGATGACTCACATGTGTTATTATACTTATTTCATCCTCTCATAATTATGATGATTTACTTTGGGCTATGTCAGTCTTTCATACATCCTGCATATTTCTTATAAATATTTATGATGATGATGTTTATACAATTATATACACCCCCATATACTCGGTTCCTTTCTATGGTACTAACCCACATCTTTAGATGTGGGCTATATTTTCTCAGAATGTAGGTTCAGGTGCTTAGTTCCTGGTTTGACAGTGATTCTTTAGGCACGCTTTTCTACATCCTCTGTTGTGGTGAGTCCTCATGTTCCGAGGACATGATGTCTGATGTTGGTTTTACGGAATTGTTTACATTTGATAACTGAGTATGAGTTAGTTGGGGCATGTCTTAATGGCTCATTGGTTTTATTGATTTTCTTAGAGGCTTGTCAGACTAGTATAGATGTTGGGAGTTGACTAATAAGTCATATTTTGTTATCTTTCTAAAATTCTTTTATTCTTGGATGATGATTACTCTGTTGATATTTAAGGATTATTTATGGAAACCCCATTGATTTGTGTTGAATTGAATAAAAATGGCCCAAAGGGTTAGCTTGGGGCTACTCGTAGCCTCAATCATCTTGTGATGCTTCAGGACCTATTTTCTGGGGTATAACAAACTTTGTCTCAGTGCCTAAGGTTTTAAGGTGTCCTAGGGTGTCTGACAAGCCGCGTTAAGTAGAGTCTTGATCATCGATGTGTAGCACGCCACATCTATGAGGAAGAGGCTATAAGATGTTTTAGGAAAAAGTGTGATTCTTTCTTTCAGAAGTCTATCATGCTTAAAGTGTCTCTCTCTGCTATTGATTCGTCTTCTCCTTTTTCAAAAATATGCCTCCACGTCGAGCGAGAAGAAATAATGATGGTCAGCAACCTCAACCCACTGACCCATTAAATGAATACGTGTCTCATGCTAAATTTCGGGCGGCCTTTCAGGCGCTGGCCCAAGCTATTAGTGTAAATGTTCAGGCCAACCCGACCCCGGATCTATAGCAGTAGGGAGATGATTTAGCTACTGCCAGGATCTATGAATTCATGCAGATGAATCCGTTGGAATTCTATGGGTCGAGGTCTGATGAGGATCCACAGTTGTTTTTAGAGAAGGTACGAAAGATTACTCAGGTGATGCATGTATCTGAGGAACATAGTGTGGAGTTGGCTGCATATAGGTTGAAAGAAATTGCTTATAAATGGGTTGTTGCTTGGAGGAAAGGTAGAGATGAGGGAGTTATCCCTACAACTTGGTAAGAGTTCCAGGATGTATTCCTAGATAAGTTTTTCCCTTTGGAGATGAGAGAGCCGAAGGCGGAAGATTTTATGAACCTACGATAGGGCTCTATGACTGTTAGGGAGTACTGTCTAAAGTTCAATCAGTTGGCCAAGTATGCTCCTAACTTAGTGGCTGATAATCGGGCTAGTGTGAGTAAGTTTGTGACTGGAGTGTCTAGTTATGTGGTTAAGGAGTGTAGGTCAGCTATGCCAAATAGTGAGATAAATCTTTCTAGGTTGATGACTCATGCCCAATAGATTTAGGCAGACAAGATTAAGGAGAGAGATAGAATGAGAGGGAATAAGAAAGCTAGGTTTGAGCAGCACAGATAGGGTCAGACTATATTATAGGGAGGGAGTCGCCCTCAGTATTAGAATTATTTCTCTATGACAGCACCATCATCTGCTAGTGCTCCTGTGCATAGATGTAGGTAGGAGCAAGGTAGCAGGTCATATGTATCCAGGTCCCAGTATAGTGCTAGCAGTAAGCCAAATCATCCCCTGTGTCCAAAGTGTGGTAGGGCTCATTTGGGTGAGTGTTGGTGTGAGAAGAGGGGTTGTTTCCATGTGGTGACATGGGTCACAGAGTTAGAAATTATCCATAGGATAGATAAGGGCATCGTGACTATCGCCCTTAGACCCAGACTCAGACTGTTAGTGCTCTAGTTCCAGCGACTCACCTAGCCCCACAGGGCGCCTCTTCTAGTAATGCTGGCGGGCAGCACCAGAATAGATCTATGCTTTACCATTCTGCCAGGAACAGGAGGACTCTCTCGATGTTGTTACTGGTATGCTTCGTATATTTTAGTTTGATGTGTATGCTTTGTTGGATCCAGGATCTAGTTTCTCATATGTTACACCTTTGAGTGCTGTGAATTTTGAAATGAGTCCTGAGATTATTCCTGAGCCTATCCTAGTTTCTACCCCAGTGGGTGATTCGATTTGTTGCCCAGAAAGTGTATAAAAAGTATCCTGTTACCGTTCTTCATAGAGTCTTATTAGCTGATTTGATTGAGTTAGATATGGTAGATTTTGATGTGATTCTGGGTATGGACTAGCTGTATTCTTCTTATGCCTCTATTGATTGTCGGACCCGAGTGGTCAAGTTTTAGTTTTTGGGTGCATCCGTGTTTGAGTGGTCTGGGAATTCTGTGTCACCCAAGAGTCATTTTATCTCTTACCTTAAAGCTAGAAAGCTTATTTCCAAGAGGTGTATTTACCATTTGGTTAGAGTCAAAGACACTAAGTCTGAGATTCCAACTCTCCAATCTGTTAACGTCGTCAATGAGTTTTCTGATGTCTTTCCAGATGATCTCCCAGGGATACCTCCTGATAGAGAGATAAAGTTTGGGATTGATCTTCTTCTCGATACTCAGCCCATTTTTATTCCTCCTTACCGTATGACCCCTGTAGAACTTAAGGAGTTGAAAGAGCAACTCAAAGATCTACTAGATAAGGGTTTCATAAGGCCCAGTGTTTCTCATTGGGGTGCTCTTGTGTGATTTGTGAGAAAGAAAGATGGTTCTTTGCGTATGTGCATTGATTACCGCCAACTGAATAAAGTCACCATAAAAAATAAGTACCCTCTTTCGAGAATAGATGATTTGTTTTACCAATTGCAAGGTGCAAGTTATTTCTCATAGATAGACCTTCGTTCCGGCTATCATTAACTCAACGTTAGGGAGTGTGACATCCCGAAAACTGCTTTCTGAACTCGTTATGGCCATTTTGAGTTTCTTGTTATGTCTTTCGGGTTAACTAATGCCCCAGCAGCTTTTATGGACGTCATGAATCAAGTGTTCAGACCATATCTAGATATGTTTGTCATAGTGTTCATCGATGATATACTGGTGTACTCCCGTAGTGAGGATGAACATTCTGATCATCTCCGAACTGTTTTGCAAACCCTTAGAGATCACAAGTTGTTCGCCAAGTTCAGTAAGTGTGAGTTTTGGCTAAGGCCAGTTGCTTTTCTGGGTTATATCATTTCTTCTAATGGTATTAGAGTTGATCCCAAAAAGACCGAAGCTGTTAGAAATTAGCCTAGACCTATTTCTCCGATTGATATCCAAAGTTTCTTGGGTTTAGCTGGCTATTAATGCCATTTTGTTGAGGTTTTCTCCTATATAGCATCTCCTATGACTCAGTTGACCTAAAAGAAAGTGAAGTTCTTATGGTCCAAATCTTGTGAGAAGAGTTTTCAGGAGTTGAAGACTCAACTCACTTCAGCCCCTGTTTTGACTTTGCTTGATGGTGTTGATGGTTTTGTGGTGTACTGTGATTCTTCGAGAGTTGGTTTGGGTTGGGTATTGATGCATAATGTTAAGGTGATAGCTTATGCTTCTAGATAGTTGAAACCCCATGAGAAAAATTACCCCACCCATGACCTTGAGTTGGCTGCTGTTGTGTTTGCTTTAAAAATCTGGAGACACTATTTGTATGGTGTCCATGTTGATGTTTTCACTGATCATAAGAGTCTGTAGTATGTTTTTACCCAGAGAGAATTGAATCTTAGGCAGAGACGATGGTTAGAATTGTTAAAGGACTATGATATGAGTGTGTTATACCATCCAGGCAAGGCCAATGTTGTGGCGGATGCCCTAAGTAGAGTGTCCATGGGTAGTGTTTCACATATGGTAGAAGGTAAGAAAGAGTTGGCTCGTGATGTACATCATTTGGCTAGATTGGGGGTTAGGTTGTTTGACTCTGCTGAAGGTAGTATAGGGGTTCAGAGTAGTTCTGAATCCTCCTTGGTTTCGGAAGTGAAGGAAAAGCAATACTTAGATGCTAGTTTGGTCAGATTGAAGAAGTCAGTTAAGGACCAAAAAGTAGAGGTTTTCTCCCAAGATGGCGATGGTGTGCTGAGATTCAAGGTAGATTGTGTGTCCCGAATATTAATGATCTGAGACAGAGGATTATGGATGAAGCGTAAGGAGCGCGATATTCTATTCATCCTAGTGCCACCAAGATGTACCGAGACTTGTGGGAAATCTATTGGTGAAGTGGCATAAAGAAAGATATAGCAGCGTTTGTAGCTAAGCGTGCAACATGCCAATAGGTTAAGGTTGAACACCAAAGACCTGGTGGTATGATGCAAGAGTTTAGTATTCTCACCTGGAAGTGGGAAGAGATAAATATGGACTTCGTGATTGGTTTAAATCCTTCCCGACGCCATCATGATTCCATTTGGGTTGTGGTTGATAGCTTGACTAAGTCTGCTTATTTCTTACCTGTTCATACTTCATATACTGCTGAGGATTATGCTAGATTGTATATCCGAGAGCTAGTCAGACTACATAGAGTTCCCTGGTCTATCATTTCGGATAGGGGTACTCAGTTCACTTCACAATTTTGGAAAGCTTTTCAGAAGGGTCTTGGTACCCAAGTGCTTTTGAGTTCTGCTTTTTATCCGCAGACCGATGGTTAGGCTAAGCGGACCATCCAGACCTTAGAGGATATGTTAAGAGCTTGTGCACTTGACTTTAAGGGAAGTTGGGATGATCACTTACCATTGATAGAGTTTGCTTACAATAACAGTTTCCATTCTAGTATTGGCATGGCTCAATTTGAAGCCTTATATGGGAGGAAGTGTAGATCACCCATAGATTGGTTCGAGGTGGGTGAAACGGCAGTAAGTGGTCCTGATTCGGTATTTGAGGCTATGGAAAAAGTTAAGTTGATTAGGGAAAGGTTAAAAACTGCACAGAGTCATCAGAAGTCATATACGGATGTTAGAAGGAGAGATCTTGAGTTTGAAGTTGGTGACCTAGTGTATCTGAAAATTTCATCCATGAGGGGGGTGAAGAGATTCAGAAAGAAGGGGAAGCTTAGTCCCCATTATGTTGGTCCTTACAAAATTCTTAGCCGTGCTGGTAAGCTAGCTTATGAGGTCGAGTTGCCTTCTGAGTTTTCCTCTGTTCATCCAATATTCTATGTCTCCATGCTTAGAAAACATATTAGCGATGCTATGGTAGTGGATTCCTCTATGAGTGCTGACATTCAAGAAAATCTTTCTTTTGATGAGATTCCTGTTGAGATTCTTGATTTCAGTATTCGAAGACTAAGGAACAAAGAAGTTCCCTTGGTCAAGGTGTTGTGGCAAAACCAATCTGTTGAGAGTGCAACTTGGGAAGCTAAGGTGGATATGCAATCCAAGTACCCGTACCTATTTTCCGCGAACTCCGATCAAGACAAAGGTATACTTCTTTCCTAAATCATGAACTTTTGATAAAAGTTGCAGCAGTTCAGTTGTCATTTATTATGTGTTCAACTGTAGTTTCTTGAATTTATGCATTCTATGTTGCATTCGGAGTGAGAAACGATGTGGTGATGAGTCTAACGAATGGTTTCAGCTATATGCTCTATTCCCTATCTAATCTTGTCATGTCTATCTTCATTCGAGGATGAATGTTTCTAAGGGGGGGATGATGTAATACCCGGGGAAATTTTTTGGTAAAATTTTGTACATAAACGTGTTGTGTTCTATCTTCTAGAATGAATTATAAATTTTCCGTGCAGAATGTCTTAGATTCTGACCCACCATTGTGTAGAGTATCGAATAATATTTCCAACGATATGTGGATCATTCAAAATGGACACCTGAACGACGAATTATGAACATTCTGATCGAACCGTGAATAGTAGTGAACAGTAAAATGTGCAGGAAAAAGTACTGAGGCCTGGCGTATTTTTGCTCTAACTTTAAATGATCATAACTCCCTGTAAATAATGATCTGGGTGATCTACTATATATCAATGAAAATCTCTGCGAGTCTTCTTTCCAATGAAATTGGTTTAATACAATTTGTCTATCGAAGTAAAAACTTATGGTCGATCTACTTCAGCCTATCAAAAGCAAATTTTTGGGTCAACTTCAAATGAACATAACTCCTCATACACAATGATCTGGGTGAGATACTATATATCAACGGAAAGATATGAGAGTCCTGTTTCAAATGAAATTGGCTTCATCCAATTTGTATATCGGAGAAAAACATTATGGTTGATCTACTTCAGACTATCAAAACAGTCCACCAAAGGATAGATTTGAGAATTATTTGATTTTTAGGGGCGTTTTGGTCACCCCCCTCACCCAAAATCCATCCAAATCCTATATTAAAGCCTATTAGAAGCATTAAATGTTATATTTCATCAAAAAGAAAACCCTAAGCTCCTACATCCAACTTCAAGAACCTCCAAAGTTCATCATTAATTCTGCAAATTTATTCAAGATTCCAAGTTCCTAGTTCAAGAACTCCATGAACCATCATTCAAATATACGATTAACATCTCAAAAATGAGTATCGATATAAAGTTCATCATTAAAGGTATGTGGGGTTTTTGAACAAGAACTATTTTTCGTTCTTGTTCCAAAAAGTACTTTTCTCTACAAAGGCATGATTTTTATTTAATTTTTACAAATTTGAAGCATGAACCCATGTCTTATGCTGATTATTATGAAATCTTTGATGTTTATGATTTTGAAATATGAATTTACATGTGTGGAGATATAAAACATGAATCTTGATTAATATTTATCATGATTTTGATATTTGGGTCGTGAATCCCCATTAGAAATTATGGTTTTTTTTGAGAAAGTGTGTATTATAAGCACGTTGATGTTGAATATTTGAGATATTTTTAATGATTTGACCTTTTGGTCTTAATGGAGTTGTTTTGAACTCGAGTGTGAAAGAAATCCACAACGTGGTTGATTTTGATAGATGGGAAGCATGATGGCTCCCGATGTATATTTATATATTACTAAAATTGTTTTGTAGTGGATTGTCTTTGAAATGATCTGAGCTAAGTTCGGGAGAAATCTTTAGCACCGAGTGGGAGGTATAAAGTGACCTTACTTCCCTAGAACTACGTGCCCTCGTAGGAGTGAGCCTGAGGCTGATTTATATAGTGATCACTAGTTTGTATGGATTTGATATCGATAGTCCTACTCTGATTGCAAGGATAGGATGGCTCTCCCCAACGTGGTTTGTACGTTGGACTCCATGTAGTTCACATGGTTTATGTCGGTTATAGGATCTCCCAGTGTGTGTGCGTTTCCTTGTGTCTATGGTGAATGGTGAAGTGATTTGAAAGTGAAATTGTGAAAGTTATTCTTTCAAAAGATTTAAATGATATTTACATTATGAGAATTGATATTCTTGATGAACTGAAAGTGATTGACAAATTATATGATGACTCACATGTGTTATTGTACTTATTTCATCCTCTCATGATTATGATGATTTTCTTTGGGCTATGTGAGTCTTTCATACATCCTGCATATTTCTTATAAATAATTATGATGATGATATTTATACAACTACATACATCCCCATATACTCGGTTCCTTTCTATGGTACTGACCCACATCTTCGGATGTGGGCTGCATTTTCTCAAAATATAGGTTCAAGTGCTCAGTTCCAGGTTCGACAGTGATTCTTCGGGCATGCTATTCTACATCATCTGTTGTGGTGAGTCCTCATGTTTCGAGGACGTGATGTCTGATGTTGGTTTCACGGAATTGTTTACATTTGATAATTGAGTATGAGTCAGTTGGGGCATGTCTCAATGGCTCGCTGGTTTTATTGATTTTCTTAGAGGCTTGTTAGACTAGTATAGATGTTGGAAGTTGACTAATAAGTCGTATTTTGTTATCTTTCTAAAATTCTTTTATTCTTGGATGATGATTACTCTGTTGATATTTGAGGATTATTTATGGAAACCCTATTGAATTATGTTAAACTGAATGAAAATGGCCCAAAGGGTTAGCTTGGGGCTACTCGTAGCCTCAAGCACCGTGTGATGCTCCGGGACCCATTTTTTGGGGCGTTACAATAACCCTCAGAGAATGCATTTTCTTCTATTTATCTATAGTTAAACATCTCAAAATTCTATGTACACCTTCAACCACAAGGTTAGGGTTTCAACATAAAAACCCAATTATTTAGAGATTCAACCTTGAGAGTTCAATAATTCTTCAATATTGAAATTCCCCATTAAGAGGGCTACGAAGGAAACCCAATAGTTCGTGAATAACCTTCCAAAATTTTTGAAGTCATTCAAAAGCTCAAAGTTTAAGGTATGTGGGTTTTAAACAAGAACACCCTTTCGTTCTTGTGCCCAAAAGTTTTAGTTTTCTTAAATAAATTTATATTTCCAAGATGAATTCATATTATTTTTATATATTTCAAGTTTATGAGATTATGAAATTGTTCAAGTATTGAATTTCATGATTATCTGGATTAATTATGAGATAAATTGAGAGTTCATGATATAAATTGCACATTCCTATATGGATTTCATATTTTCAAGTATTCTCAAGACTTGTTATTATGAGTTGAGCCTTATTGTAGAATTATGAATTTTGAGAATGAGTTGTTGATGACTTTTAAAGAATTGCAAGATGTATATTCATATTTCTATTATTACGAGATCTTTAAAGCTTTAATGATAAGTCAATCAAGATTTCAAGAAAGAACTGAGTTTTGACCCTAAGTTGAAAGAAATCCACATTCTTGATTTTGAGATAAAGGGATGCATTTTGGCTCCCATTGCATATTATTGAAATGTTTTAAGGTAGATTTTTAAAGTTCTAAGCTAAGTAAGGGAGTAGTACTTAGCATCAGTTGGACTTGATTCCAAGGTCTCATGCCCCAAAACTACGTGCCCCCATAGGTTTTTTATATAACTCAAGTGGGTTAAGATAGTGATCACAAAAGTTAAGGTTCTATCCAATGGCAAGGATAGAATAGCTCTCCCCAACATGGGTCAGACATTGGACTCTATGTAGCTCACATGGTTTATGACGATTAGAAGAAACTACCAAAGTAGTCCCCCACTCTATCTAAGATACAAGTATATGTATTTTGAAAGATATAAGTCCAAGATTTCTAAGGCTCTCAAGTGTAAAAATCTTTAAGTTTCCGAAGAAGTCCCTAGTTTTCATGAGATTAAAGTGTATGCTTTGAAAGATGTTGTTTTGAGACTTCATCTATCTTACAAGTTTGAGAATAAAGAAACAATGCAGACTTAGAATGAAGTGCAATGACTTACATGATTTATATTACGTGTTTTCTTATTCATGATTATGATGGTTTTAATTCAAGCTATGTGAGTCATCTATACTAGCATACATGTTTTCTATAAGGATTTATGATATTAATTATTTAATTGTATACACCCCTATATACTCAGAACATTTCCAAAGTGCTGATCCACATATACGTCTATGTGCTACATTGTCTCATAATGTAGGCACAAGACTTAGTGTGCACATTCAGATTCAGTTAGCTCACAGTTTCCAGTCAGCAGGTGATGAATCCTTTTAGTTCAAGGGTTTGAGCCAGATAGACAATTTAAGAAGGTTTTTATTTTCCTATTTCAGTCATATTGAGTTGGGATAGTTGGGAGTCATGATCCGGATATCTAAAGTCAGTACTAGTAGAGGCTTCATAGATAGTCAGTAGAGTTAATGTATTCAGTTTCAATTTTATTTTAGTAAAAGTAGAGTTGTAATCTTGTAAAGTTCATATTTGTATTGATCAAGTTTAGAAAAGTTTGATGTTCTCGCTGATTTTATACAGATTTAAGTATTTTAATTAGTTGCTTATGAGTTATGGCAGTCGAAGGGTTAGCTTGGGGTCACTTGTGACCCTAAGCATCATGTGACCTCTCGAGACCCAATTTTAGGGTGTTACAAACTTTGTATCAGAGCACAGAGTTCAAGAATCTTAGGGTGTCTATGAAGCCGTGTCTAGTAGAGTCTTGCAAAAAGGTACGGAGACATCTGTACTTTTCTTTGAGAGGCTACAAGGCATTTAGAAAATATCTCCATTCTTTTAAGTCTCAGATCGTGCTATAGAAATATTCTTTCAAAAACTTATACAGATTCTCATCTTACTCCATTCGAGCCATCTCTGCCTTATTTTCAATGTATCAGAAATAGTCAAGCTTAAATCTTTACAGATAGTGCTTTCCCAAATAGTCTCCACAGATAGTTATCAGATTATAAGTGAGCTAGAAAGCATCCCATCAGTGCTTTTAAGTTCCTATGATTGGAGTGCTCTATTCATGATTCATAAAAGTCGTGCACTAAGCCCAAGTTAGATGTAATTCCAAATTCCTCCTCAGAATCTATAATGTAAAGCTATACTTCCCTATCCATGTATTATTCTTGAGATAGCATGATTAGTAAGTTCCAGTTCCTCCCCAGATAATGCTCTCAGATTGTCTAGCAAGAAGCTTTAGAAGTCACATAAAGTGGCTTGAGAGGAGCCTTCTAGTGTGTTATAAGCCCCTCAAATTTAAAGTTATACCCTCATTCTTTTGAGTCATTTCATTAACACAGAGCAAGATGTGTATTCTTAGATCTTTGAATATGATATGTCAAGTTTCTATATATTGTAATATGTAATCTTGTTATCGTGGTGTTTTAGAAACTCAAAGTCTAGTGAAGTTGTGTGGGGCTCTTTTAATTCACTAGCATAGCTGCTTTGTTATTTATCTCATTTTCTTATTCAAAACACAAAACTAAAGTCTAGTGAAGCCGTGTGAGGCCTATTTCGATTCACTAGCAACTTTTTGGTTATCTTTTTGTTCTTATGTTGGTTGAAAGTGTGGTGACAATAAAGGTGGTAAGGGAGATTTATTTAATATGTATAGCTGAATTTTCTCTTATGATTGAATTAGTAATGAAGTGATATACCCTTATTTGTTAGTTTAGTGAAAGTTAGAGAAGGATATTATTCGTTAAGGTGGATTGTTGTTTGCTTGAGGTAAGAAAAGAGTTTTTGATGGTATTTGTTGTGCTATAGAAGTATAGATTTTGATGGAAGTACTTGGTGGGTGACTGTTTTTAATTTAGTCTTTCTTGAGATTGCAAGAGAAAGTTTAGTTGAAACTTATAAAGCTATGAAGGAGTTTAGATGTATAAGAAGGGTAAATAGTAATGATTTGTAGAAGGAGGATGCATTAGTCGATATAAATAAGATAGGCCATATAATTTTGTTCAATTATTGTTCTTATGAAGTTCTAGTGGACTACTAATTTTTGTATGCTTTATTTTATAGTTTCCAAGTGAGAATAGTATATGAGGTTTTATTGTTAATCATGTTTAGCCCTAGACATTAAGTTTGAATAGTTGATGGTCATCAAGGTGATGTAATAATTGCCTAGTTAGTGATGCTAGTTATAGGGAAGTGATTTAATAGGCTTGAACAGTGTATGCAAGAGCATAAGTTTACTTGATTCGTAATCAAGTTTGATGTTGTATGTATGATGCAGAAGTACACCCAAGGTGCTATGGGGCTGCTTTATTTTTTTTTGAGGATTATTGCACGTTGTGTGGTCAGTAGTACCATTGAGATGCTAGGTGGAGAAATACTAGTTAGATAATGAGTAATGTTCTTGATAGCTAAGTTAAGGAGTTATGATTGAAGATGTTGAGTCTTTTTAAGTATGAATGTGATTCTCATGGTTTAGAAACATAAGTTTACAAGCATGATACTGTTAGACTATGACAGAAGTTGTATGTTTCATCAAAGGTTTAGAGATACCCATGTTAAGCGTTAGAATCTAAGTTTGAAATTTCAAAGATTTAGCAAATAGGAATAAGAGTTGAAGCACTAGATGGTGTGCACTCAAACTATGGGGATGCTTGTGCAGATTCAAAGTTAGTAAGTGTTCACGTGTTATATGATGGCTATTGGGGCTATAGAAAGATAGGGTGTAGCTCAGAAGTGAGTATTAGAAGTTGGTTTTTTCGCTTCAAGTGTAGTCATTCAGGTTATGTCCTTTTGTTCATGTGCGTTGCTATATCCCAAACTCTAGAGTAAAATGATTATAGTTAGACTAGAGTTTATATAATGGCTCACAACCTCATAGTGATGGCTTACATCTAAGGGGGAGATGATAGAACAAGTAACCAAGTCAAGCCTTCAGATTCTAGTAGATGTACCAGTAAGTTGTAGAATAGCTGTAAGGAAGATTAATGATTGACCTAATCTTATTTTAGTAGTTTTAGTTGTCCCAATACCTACTCATGCCTTATGTTCAGTTCCATGATCTTAATTTCTGTTCATACATATGATGGAGAATTATGTACTCCCCTAGTTCTAAACAATGAGGAGTTCCAGTTCTTTTAGTAGTTGGAATCACATTCCATAAGTTATGAACTCCCAATTCAGGTTATGCAGCTCATGGCGCATATACTTAAGCTTTACAGTATGATCAGTCCAAGTACTTAAGCAATACTTTTAATGATCAGCAAAATTTGGATTTATATCTTGCATGTCCTTAGATCAGACTTATTTGATAAGTCCATGATGCTAAATATTCTATTCCTCAAGCCTCAGTTGAGTGTCAAGTTATTCATAGTATCCCCTCATATTTCGGGCCCTTGTGTTCTAACCTTATATTATCTTTCCCTTGGTCAAGATAGTAAGGATGATCAGTTGTCTGGATGGGAGTGAGTAAACATTTCTTGTTACTGAAAGATCATTGTATGCTTATTTTAGCCAAGGCAGTTAAGTTTGAAGTAAGATTGAAGCCAAGTCTTTAATACCCGTCATGGTTAGTCGAAGTTTTATATAAGATGTTTGGGTAGTTGAAATATTAGTATGTCTTCTTAGGAGTAATGCATGGAAATTGTTATTGATAGAGGTTTGTAAGTTATGACAAAAGTATTTTAAGGGAGTGTGTTTAGAAGTTCATTTGTGGTTATAGAACTGAGGCTTGAACATTATGTTTGTATATTTAGATAAATGCAGTGCACATTAGTAAGATTTCTAGTATGAGGTTGAATGTGGTTGTTGGAGTAGTACTAAGGATTTTCATGAGATGAGAAGTTATGAAATGCAGGGTGAGTTGAATTACGGTTCAGACTGGTAGTACAGTGTTATGTGGTGTACCCTATGATTGTGGGTTAGGCTTGAAGATGGTGAGGGAATTTAGTTCAGTTTAGACATGAGTAGAAGGAAATATCAACAACCTTGTTAGAATTAGAAGATGAATCAATAAGTATGGTTTTTAATGTAAAGGAATAGTTAATAGAATATTTTAGAAGTGTGTCTAAGTTTCAAGTAAGGTGTTGCATTGACTAAAGCCTAGTAAATTCTACCCCAGTCTACGATTCAAAGGCCTATGATTCCAAGTGATGGAATTGTAGCAATATTATAATCCCTTATTCAGATGTCTTGTTCAGATCTTGACCCAAGTTCATGCCTCCATCAAATCATTAGAACTCCCTAGAGGGGTGTTGAAGAGACCCTCCAGTTGAGCATGAGTATATAGTATGATTCAGTTTTGATAGACAACAGTTCAGTTTAACAATCAGGCACATAGATTTCTATGGATTTCCATTTTTCGAACTAGCCTAGTTTTACTACCTAAAGTTTCATAAGTACGATCGCACCATGAGCACATCAAGCAAATTCTAAACTCTCAGCATAAGTCATCTCTTTGTAAATAAGTAAAAAGGTCAAGTTAGCTCAGATTCAGACGAAGGTAACATCCTTCCTTCATTCAGCTCCTTTCTAATCAAAGATTCAGTTAGATAGCTATTCTTATCATGAGTAAATGCATTCATCGAAGTATGCCAAAGTTTAGAAAGAAATTGATTTAGTTTAACAAGTTATTTCATCTGTGTATCCTCAGTTTTCTCTATATTCTTAACCTAAAGAGCAACATTCGAGGATGAATGATCCCAAGGGGGAGATAATGTAACACCCTGCATCTCGGGCTAGAATGAAAACCGTCATTTTTACGTGTAGATGTTCCAAAATCCACAAATCCTATGCAAATTTGGTATGTTAATTAATTATGTAGTGTGGGAACCAATTTTGGCATGAATTTAGATCATAGAGATCCTCTAACTCAAGGTCAAGTTGAAAACTTTCCTATAATTCGAGTTTTAGTGAGCATCAAAACTTGAGTCAACTTTAATTGACTATAAATCCTTGTATATGATGAACTGGGTGGCTTACTATATATCAAATGAATATCTTTGAATTATCTTTCAAACGATACCAATTTCGTCAAAATCCATTATCGGACCAAAGAGTTGTGCCCATTTTACTCCAGCATATCAGCCTGGAAAGTTCATGACGACATTTTGTGACGACTTCTCACAAGCCTGACAGCTTGTCACAAAATGTCGTCACCATAAGCCGAAAGTAAGAAAATCCAACATTTTGTGACAACTTGTCACAAGTTTGACGGCTTGTCAGAATATGTCATCAACCTTAAGCTAAAAATCATAAAATCCACCCTTTTGTGTTACGAATTTCATTAGCTATTTTTTTTGGCGATTTATTGACGTTTTGGCAAGGGTATTTTGGTTTTTTTTCTATACTTCCCATGACTTATAACCCTCATAGAATGTATTTTCTTCTATTTCTCTTTACTTAAACATCTCAAAATTTTCTGCACAGATAAATTGAGAGTTCATGATATAAATTACACATTCCTATATTGATTTCATATTTTTTATGAGTTTTGAGAATAAGTTGTTGATGACTTTTAAAGAATTGAAAGAAGTATGTTCACATTTCCATAATTATGTGATCTTTAAAGCTTTAATGATAAGTCAATCAAGATTTCAAGAAAGAAGTGAGTTTTGATCCTAAGTTAAGAAAGAAATCCACATTCTTGATTTTGAGACAAAGGGGATGCATTTTGGCTCCCATTGCACATTATTAAAATTTTTAAGGTGGATTTTCTAAAGTTCTGAGCTAAGTAAGGGTGTAGTATTTAGCATCGAGTCGGGCTTGATTCCGAGGTCTCATGCCCCTGAACTATGTGCCCCCGTAGGTTTCTGATATTCCCCAAGTGGGTTAAGATAGTGATAACTAAAGATAAGGTTCTATCTGATAGCAAGGATAGAATAGCTCTCCCCAACGTGGGAAAGACGTTGGAATCCATGTAGCTCACATGGTTTATGTCGGTTAGAAAAAACTCTCAAAGTAGTCCCCCACTCTATCAAAGATACAAGTATATGTATTTTGAAAGCTATGAGTCCAATATTTATAAGGCTCTCAAGTGTCAAAATCTTTAGGTTTCCAAAGAAGTTCCTAGTTTTCATGAGATTAAAGTGTATGCTTTGAAAAATGTTGTTTTAAGACTTTATCTATCTTACTAGTTTTAGAATAAAGAAAGAATGCAGATTTAGAATGAAGAGCAATGACTCACGTGATTTACATTAGCTGTTTTCTTATTCATGATTATGATGGTTTTAATTCAAGCTATGTGAGTCATCTATACTTGCATGCATGTTTTCTATAAGGATATATGGTATTAATTATTTAATTGCATACACCCCCATATACTCAATACATTCCCAAAGTGCTGATCCATATATACATCTATGTGATACATTGTCTCATAATGCAGGTACAAGACTTAGTGTACAAATTCAAATTCAGTCAGCTCGCAGTTTCCAGTCAGCAGGTGATGAATCCTTTTAATTAAATGGTTTGATCCAGATAGATGATTTGAGAAGTTCTTTATTTTCCTATTTCAGTTGTATTGAGTTGGGATAGTTGGGAGTCATGATCCAGCTATTTAAACTCAGTACTAGTAGGGACTTCATAGACAGTCAGTAGAGTTAATGTATTTAGTTTTAGTTTTATTTTCGTAAAAACAGAGTTGTAATCTTGTAAAGTTTAGATTTGTATTGATCAAGTTCAGAAAAGTTTTATGTTCTCGTTGATTTTATACAGATTTAAGCATTTTATTCAGTTTCTTATGAGTTATGCCAGTAGAAGGGTTAGCTTAGGGTCACTTGTGACCCTAAGCACCATGTAAAATCTTGGAACCCGATTTTGGGGCGTTACAAACACCCAGAGTTTCTTATCCATATGTATAATCATGAATTAATAATGCATAATAATGAATTTGAAAGATAAAAGAGTTAGAATCATACGTCAAATCTCGATATCAAATCAATAACCAATCTGTCACAAACTAGCCATAACAATGATCATAGCAATGATAATTACAATATCAATTAAAACACAAGCAACCAGTTAGTCTAGATAACAAAATACCTCACCAATTCTATAAAATACCCCCACCACCCTAGGATTATAAGGTTCAATAAACCTACAACACACCAAAGGGCATAGTCATCACCCATACTTATGCAACCCTGCATATGGGTTGATACATATAAGTGCATACTGGTGCTGGGCAATGTGCATGCAAGAATGATTGCAAAGTATATAATCAATATCACAAAGTTATCCCATCATAACCATCATCATAAAAATCATCATAACCATCATTATTATAGGAATTATTATCATAACCATGATCGGCATAATCATCCTCATCATAATCATCCTTTGACATTGTCGAGTATGTAGTTGCTATATATAGGGCTAGACGAACTTTAATCGGTAGATGTACACATAAGCACATCAATATAATCATACTTTGGCCTTTTCATTAATCAAAATCATTATTATAATATCCCTCAGCCTTGGAAGGTATCAATATATCATCACGATTTCCACCGGCCTTGCCGGGTATATAACCATATTATCATAGTCATTTTCTAGCCTGGACAGGTATATAATCAGTATCATCATAATCGTCAACACACATGTATATAACATCAATACTAAGATCTTGAAACACCTTGGTTTTTGATCCATAGAAATTTTTTGAGTTTGAGATTGTGGACATTATGTGATTAGGGGTACTTGTCATATTATAGGGTACGTTTTAGGGCACTCAACAAGTATGTTTATTAGTGATGTTTGGTTAGTTTTTGTTCAAGGTATGAATGGACATTATACTAGTCATATGTTAGGGTACTTGAAGTATAGTGCCGACTATATGATATCCTATATTTAGCATAAATGATTCTATTCTGCCTAAGGTATGATTCTATGGTACTTGTTGTATACTTGGGTATGAGTTGGCCTTTGCGGTGGTATGTTGGTTAGTGTTGGAGACCAAGTTGCTGCCTAGGGTATAAGTGGTGGGTACCACTCGTATGTTAGGGTACGGTTTGGGTGGGGCAGTCATAGCTCATATGGGAATTTATATAGTTTAAGTTGGGGGTATTATGGTCATTCCCCCTCTTAACCCCTTATGACCCCATGCCTTATAACACTTTTGGGACATTATTTACCCTATTATTCTAAATCAAAAACACTATAAATACTCTCGAAATCTCTCTCAAGATCTTGTGTTAAGAAAAAGCTAGGGTTTCTTTCAAGGTGGACGATTAAGGTCCTAAGGGGTGGTTTATCTCCATCATCCTCATTGTCTAAGGCATATAACCCCTACCTCATTATTATTTCAACTAAATTCATGTTTAATAAATGGTTTTCATGATGTAACTATGGGTATTATTTGGTTTTGAATTATATATTGCGGGTTTTGATTGTTAATGGATGAATATGGTTTTCCCATGCTTTTCTTATGGTTTTCATGTTAAAATTATGGAATTGACCATGTGGTTTCATGGGAATAGTTAATTGATACTTTGTTTTGGTTTTGGAAACTATATGCCCTCAACATGTTTGTTAAAATGCCTATGAGAATGGTTCTGTCATATGGTATGACTTTTATTGAAAATATGCATTGTAGAATTTGGTAATGGAACCTAAATTGGTTAAATAGTTTGAATGGCTAAATGGTAATGCCTTGTTTTCCATGGCTTTGATTTAAAACCTTATGGTGTACATGGAAATCCTCCAAGAGAATCTAATAATTGAACCTACAGGGTACATGGGAATTTCCTAAGTGATTGACTAAGGACATTATTTTCAAGCTATAGTTGGTATGACGATACCACTTCTTATAGCCTTGGTTGATAATATATGGAATAGTGGTATGGTTGTGTGCTAATGATTTTAACTTGGCAATAATGGTAGATTGTAATAGCTAATCATGAAGGTTTAGCCTAATTGGCGGACACTGGAAACTCATATTTGCCGACATGAGTATTGGTCATGGCAACCATATACTTGTGAGGTACATAAGAATCCCCTAAGTTATACTTGTATATATGTATCTTGGAGGGTTAAGGGTACACGAGAATCCCTTGTCCCTATGATATCTCTGGTTCATGCAGCTACATGTATTAGAGCTCGTTTAAGGGGTAACACTAGACCCATATAGCCCGTAGGTTGTTCTAGGATGGTTAAGCTACACAAACCCAAGTTAATGGTTTTAAATGAATTCTAAAATCACTTCCCATTCCTAATATGGATTATATATATATATATATATATATATATATGTATGGATATGATTCCATACGGTTAGTCTTGGTTTCAAAAGGTTCACATTATTTTATCCTTATCTTGAGTGCATGCTAGCATTCACCTACTAATCATCTTTGGGCACTATATCACTATGTGATGCAGAAACCTTCCATACCACTTCTCCTTCTTAGTTATTGGATTTGGGGACAGCTTGTATATGATTTAAGTAGTGAGCTTCTATACTCCTGAAGGCTCCATTTTATGTTATGGATTCCTCTATATACTTTTATCATGTCATAGACATTGGTTTTGGCTATGGTCGAGGGTATGTCCCAACAGGTTATTGTTTTTCTTTTTGATAGAGGCTTTGTGTTACTACTATGGGTTGATATGGGTGGATTCGTTATGGGTGTCAACTATGGCACTGATATTGGTTTGGGGCTGATTCTTTTGGACTATATTTGACTTATGATTGTTCTATTTTTCTACGATATAGATATGTTTGGAATTTATCTGACTAGGGGTATAGGGTGGTTATGTTGGGTCTTGGGGGTAGTCTTCGATCTAGGTTGGGCTTAAGACACTCGACACTTTTAGGACCTGCTTTGGGTTATGTCAGATTTGTATCAGAGCCGTAGGTTCATGGTCAATTGGGAGTCCAAAAGCCATGTCATGCAGAGTTTTTTTAAGGATGTGTAGCGCGCCACACTCATAAGGGAGACTCAACAAGATATTTAGGAATATTTCTCTTTCTTGTGTTCTATTTTATAGCTTGGAGTCTATGTCCTGGAATCTTCTCCGATTCCCATTTATTTACTTGTCATATCATGCCTCGTTGATCTGAAGTTAACAAAAATTCCTTTGTCCGAGCTGGGGACAATGTTGATGGGACATGCTCTACTCATGGGATCCATACTCGGTCTTGGCCTCTAGTTTCAGATTATTCATTAATTATATTGGTTCCCTCTAGTCCTCCTTAGGCTGACATAATAAATACTGAGTTTCATAAATCGATTAATATGATTTCTTAGTTGGTAGCTTAGTAGGTTGAGCATGGTCTATCTACCACTCCATTTTATGAGGCTACAAGGGTTGGCCTATTCATGAGGTTAAGCCCTCTGATTTTTACTGGTGCTAAGGTAGAGGAGGATCCTAAGGATTTTCTAGATGAGATAGAAAGGATTTTCAGGGTTATGCATGCCACGAATGTGGAAGGGGTAGAGTTTGCTGCCTACCAGCTGAAGGATGTAGAATACCAATGGTATGAGGAGTGGGATCGGGCAAGGGGTGATGATGATAAGTTATCTCTATGGGAAAGATGTTTAGGTTCTTTGAGCAGGGCGGTGGCCAATAGCAGAGTTGTAGGGATTGTGGTAAGTGGCCTAAGAAGAAGTGGGGTAAATAGGTCTTACTCGACATCTAGTGATCCCTACCTAAAGTTGTCGGGCGATAGGTGATTCCAAGGTAGCAAAAACTTTAGGGCACTAGGTGCCCAATCTTAGGATAGTCGGGCTCAGTCAACTAAATCATATCCTCCCTGTAGATTTTGTGGTTATTTTGCATAAGGGTATTAATGATGAGAGAAGGGACAAATGCTTTACCTATGGTTAGGCAGGCCATACACTTATAAACTGTCAAGTTGGTTAGGTTTCCTCTATGGAAAACAATGTTTTGATTGCTTCCCTTCAGATCCAGTACCAAAGGGTGCACCATTTATTTTAGGCACTGGTTGGAACCATTTTTATGCTCTCACTCGACAAGAGTCCAAGGCATCGCTTGATGTTGTGACTAGTATATTGTAACTCTTTTCTTGTTAGGTATATTGTTTACTTGATTTAGGGTTCACTATAACTTATGTGACCCCATTTGTGGCTATGCATTTTGGTTTTCGTCTCTAGTAAATGTCAGATGCTTTTTTTGTTTCTACCCAGGTATCTGTTGGTAGTAAAGATACTTTGGTGGATCTGTTTGAACTAGATATGGTGGATTTTGATGGAATTATGGGTATGGATTGGTTGCACTCGTGCTATGCTTCATTAGACTAACAGGCCCCTAAGTTTGTCTTTAAGTTCCCTGATGAACTAGTTATTGAGTGGAAGAGTGGTTCCCTAGCTCCTAATGGGAAGTTTATATCTTATCTTAGAGTTCAGAGATTAATCTTAAAGGGGTGTCTATATTACTTGGTTTAGGTTAAATATTCTAATTTTATTCAATTCTAGTGGTGAATGAATTTCCTGAGGTCTTCCCTGATGACCTTCCGGGTGTTCCTCCTAATAGGGATATCGAGTTTGGGATTGACCCTATTCCATACACTTGTCCAATTTTTATTCCCCCATATAGAATGACTCTAGTTGAGTTGAAAGAGCTTAAGGAGCAATTAAAAGATCTTTTAGATAAGGGTTTCATCCATTATACTATGTCATTATGGGGTGCACCAGTGTTGTTCATGCGTAAGAAGGATGGTTCTCTTTGGATGTTTATTGATTATTAGTAGCAGAATAAGGTAACGGTAAAGAACAAGTATCCTCTACCAAGGATAGATAACTTTTTTGATCAATTGTAAGCTGCTAAGTTTTTCTTCAACATTGACCTTCGGTTTGGGTAACATCAATATAAGATTAGGGAAGTAGATATCCCTAAGATAGCTTTTCGTGGTTGGTATGGTCATTTTGAGTTTTTGGCTATGTCATTTAGGTTGACCAATGCCCCAACGATATTCATGGATTTGATGAATAGGGTCTTCTATCGGTTTCTAGAATTGTTCATCATTATTTTCTTAGATGATATTCTGGTGTACTCTAAGAGCAAGGTGGATCATACTAATCACTTTCGTGTTGTATTGCATACTTTGAAAGAGCAATAGTTGTATACAAAATTCTCAAAATGTGAGTTCTAGTTGAATGCCACTTTTTTGGGTTATATTATTTTTAGTGAGTGAATCATGGTGGATCTGCAAAAGGTTGTAGTGGTTTGGAAGTATCCTAGGCCCATAACTCCAACTTATATTTGGAGTTTCTTGGAATTAGTTGGCTACTACTAGAGGTTTATGGAATGTTTTTCAATATAGCTACCCTATTGACTATGTTTACTTAGAAAAAGGTAAGGTTATTATGGCTTGATGCTTGTGAGGGTAGTTTTGAGATGCTGAAGTATAAGCTAACTTCGCTCCAATTTTGAATTTGCTTGAAGGCACAGATGGGTTTGTGGTTTAGTTTGACGTATCCCGTGTGAGACTTAGTTGTGTTCTGATGTAGTATGGTAAGGTTATAATTTATGCTTCTAAGCTATTAAGGGTGCATGAGAGGAACTATTCTACTCATGAATTGGAGCTGTTAGCTGTGGTATTTGCATTGAAAATTTGGCGGCACTATTTGTATGGAGTGCATATGGATATATTTTCTGACCACAAGAGCCTGCAGTATGTGTTTACTCAGAAAGAACATAACCTCAGGCAAAAAAGATGGCTTGAGCTTCTCAAGGACTATGACATGAGTCTTCACTAGTACATAGGTAAAGCTAACATGGTTAGTGATGCTATTTGTAGGTTATCCATGGGGATTCTAGCTCATGTGGATAGAAGAACTGGGATTTGATAAAGTACTTTCTTCATTTGGCTAAATATGGAGTTTTCCTCTTGGACTCTGAGGATGGTGGTATGTTTGCTTAGAAGGTGGAACAGTCGTCTCTTTGTGCTAAGATCAAGGAAAAATAGATGTTTAATCCTGTCTTGATGAGGATTAAGGGTGAAGATGGTAGGCAAAATGGAATGGCCTTTAAGATTTGTGGTGATTTTACTTTGTGGTGCCAAGAGAGGTTATGTGTCCCTAACGTCGATGCTTTACGAGAAAGGATATTGGATGAGGCACATGATTAGCATTATGTTTTACATCTTGGTTCGACTAAAATATATCATGACCTCAAAGCGATGTATTGGTGGAATGGTATGAAGGGGGATGTGGCAGATTTTGTGGCAAAGAGTATTGTATGCCAACAAGTGAAAGTTGAGCACATGAGACTCGGAGGTTTATATCAAGAAATTAAATTAGTCGAATAGAAGTAGAAAGTGATCAACATAGATTTCATTACTGGTTTTCCTCAGTCGCGGAACCAACTTAATTTGGTTTGTGTCATTGTGGATAGAATGGCTAGGTTTGCTTACTTTTTGATATTGAGGACTAACATTTTGGATAAAGATTATGCGAGATTGTACCTCTAAGAGATTGTGAAATTTCATGGGGTACCTGTTTTTATCATCTCTGATCATGTTACGAAGTTTTTATATTACTTTTGGCAGTTGTTTTAGAAAGGGGATGGGGGATTAAGGTTAGTTTGAGTGCTACTTTTCATTCGCAGATGGATAGGCAAGCTAAGAGAACTACTTAGATATTTGAGGATATGCTTCATACATATGTAATTGACTATGGTGGTACTTGGGTTGAGAATCTACCTCTTATAGAGTTTGCTTACAATAATAGTTACCATTCTACGGATATGAGGCAAAGAAAGTTAGAGTTTGAGGCTAGGGAAAGGGTGTTCTTTATAGTATCACCCATAAAGGGAGTGATGCGATTTGGTAAGAAGAGGAAGCCCAGTGCCCGGTATGTTGGTCCTTACTTAGTCTTGAGAAGGGTTGGTGAGGTAACATATGAGTTTGACTTGTCGTCTAGTTTGAGCTCCATTCATCCAGTATTCGATGTTTCTCTATTGAGGAAGTGTATGGGTGATCCGTCCCAAATTATTACTGTCAAAGATATTGGTATTTTCATTCCTTGTCTTATGGGGAGGTCCTGGTTGAGATTTTGGATCGGCAGGTTCATCAGCTGCGGACCAAGGATGTTGCTTTGGTCAAGGTTCTATGGAGCAACGACAAGGTTGAATAGGCTACTTGGGAAGCGGAAGAGGAAATGAAGTCCAAGTACCCATTCCTATTTTTTGCTCTAGAAATTCGTACGGAAGGTATATGTTTTTCATCATAGTTTTGTTTTCTAACTTAGTTAAAGGAAAGAATAATTTCCTTACATCTTTGTCTTCTAACTTGGTTAAATGTTAGAGTTGGAGTGGTGGGGAGAAAAATTGTGCTTGTACTACCTTGTTCTATCTTTCAGGGATGAATAATTCTGGTGGGGGAGAATTGAAACACCTTGGATTTTGATCCTTAGAAAATTTCTTGAGTTTAAGCTTCTGGACATCATATGATTGAGGGAACTTGCAATATGATAGGGTATGGTTTAGGTCCCTTAACTCATATGTTGATCAGATTGGTTTTCTTTGTTTTTGTCCAAGGAATGAATAGACATCATACTAGTCGTATGTTAAGGTATTAGAAGTATAGTGCCAATAGTATGATGTCCTAAGTCTATCCAAAATGATTCTATTCTTCCTAAGGTACGATTCTAGGGAGCTTTTTGTATTCTTGGGTATGAGTTTGCCTTTGTGGTGGTATGTTTGTCAGTGTTGGAGACCAAGTGGCTGCCTAGGGTACGAGCAGTGGGTGCCACTCGTATGTTAGCATAAGGTTTGGGTGGTTGTACCCTCCTGTGGGAATTTATTAACTTTAAGTTGGGTGTATTCTGGATATTTCCTCTCTTAACCCCTTATGACTCCACGACTTAAAACATGTGTGGGACATCATTTGCCCTATTATTCTAAATCAAAACCACTAGAAATATCTCAAATATCTCTCAAGATCTTAGGTTAAGAAAATAGTAGAGTTTCATTCAAGGTAGTCGATTAAGGCTCTAAGGGGTGGTTTCTCTCCACCTTCCTTGTTGTCTAAGGCATGTTTCTCCTCCCTCCTTGTTAGTTCAACTAAATTATTGTTTTAATGAAGGATTTTCATGATTTAATTGTGGGTATTATTTTGTTTTGAATTATATGTTTGAAGTTTTTGGTTGTTAATGGATGAATATTGTTTTCCCATATTTTTCTTATGGTTTTCATGTTAATATTTTGGAATTAAACATGTGTTTTCACGGAAATGGTCAATTGGTACTTGGTTTTGGAAACTATATGCCCTCAACATGTTTGTTAAAATGCCTATGTCACATAGTATGGCTTTTATTTAAACTGTTGCATTGTATAACTTGGCAATGGAACCTATATTAGTTAAATGGTTTTAATGGCTAAATGATAAGGCCTTTTTGCCATTGTTTCGATTTAAAACTTTTTGGGGTATATGGTAATCCCCTAAGTGAATCTAATAATGGAACCTATAGGGTACATGGAAATCCCCTAAGTGATTGGTTAAGGACATTTCTTGTATGCTATAGTCGGTACGACGATGCCACTTCTTATAGCCTTGGTCAATAATATATGGAATTAATGGCGTTCTTGTGTGATGATGGATTTAATTAGGCAATAATAGCAGGTACTGATAGCTAACTGTGAAGGCATGAGTCCAATGGATAGACACTGGAAACTTATGTTTACCAACATAAGGATTGGTCATGGAGACCATATACTTATAGGATACAAGAGAATCCTCTAAGTTATACTTGTATATATGTATCATGGAGGGTGAAGGGTACACGAGAATCCCCTGCCACTATGATATCCCTAGTTTGTGTGGCTACATGCATCGAGCCCCGTTCAGGGGTAACATTGGACCCATATAGCCCCTGGGTGGTTCTAGGATGATCAAGCTACAAAATCCCAGGTTAATGGTTTTATATGCATGCTAAACCTGATTCCCTTTCCCGGCATGGATTATATATATGTATATTTGTTGATATGATTGCAAATAGTTATTTACTTGGTTTTAAATATTGGCATTATTTTATCCTTATCCTGAGTGCATACTAGCATTCACCCGCTAATCCATCTTCAGGCACTGTATCCCCATGCAATGCAGGAACCGACCATACTACTCCTCCTACTTAGTGATTGGATTTGAGGATAGCTTCTGTAGTGAGCTTCCATACACCACAAGTCTTCATTTCATGTTATGAAATTCTCTACATACTTTTGTCTTGCCATAAACTTTGGGTTTGGCTATTGTCGGGGGCATGTCCCGATCGGCTATTGTTTTATTTTTTGATAGAGACTTTGCATGACTACTGTGGGTTGGTATGGGTGTCAGCCTTGGCGTTGGTATTGTTATTGGGGCTCATACTTTTGGATTGTATTTAATTTATGATTGTTTCATTTGTTATGTTATAGAAATATTCAAAATTTATTTTGATTACGATATAGGGCGGTTATGGTTGAGTTTTGGGGGTGGTCTCCGATCTCGATCAGGCTTGAGACACCCGACACAACTATGCCCTAGTTTGGGTTATGTTAGATCTGCTTTTGGATTTTACCCGATGTTTATATCATCAATATAGCACTTCCTCCGTCCTTTATCACAGAGATGTATATATAGATATAACAGGTGTACGAATTCCATACATACCTAAAAATAGTGTAGATCTATAAATCCATTGACTGGAGTTGATGCTGGGTGTATTTACGCACTTTAATGTTTCTTTCCTAGCTCATTTAGCCTTGTTTTGAGGAATTCTTAAGTGCTTTATGTGTTCATAATTATATAAATAAGTGTCTAAGTGTTTAAGTCATGGATTACAATGTGTAAAGGTGTTTTCAAGCAAGTTTGTACATAATTAGATCATTTAGAATTCAACTGAGAAAACTAATTTTACTAGCTTGAGCTAGATGTTGTTCTAGTCTATCGTGATGGATTCAAATGTGTTTAATGAGTTCCTAACGGTTTGAATGTAAAATTATCTATGGAAGAACTTGTTTATAATGTGCAAAGTTCAATTGAAAGAAGCCAACAGCTAAAACATAAGTTTAAGATCAATGTGGGCAAGACTAGTCTTAGCTCGAGTTTTTAGTTCATCATTATGAATGTTTTGTTTTTTGAGCTCTAATATTTGGTGTTTGATCATCTAGGAGACTTGGTGAGTTTATCATGGTGATATATGGATGAAATACAAGCTGAAAACCAAAGAAAAACAATACCAAAAGACAAGGGGTGGAAGGAGGAACGCTTAGAAGGATATAGGCATTAAGAGGCAAATTCCAGTGAGCCTACGCATTTGAGATGTGATGCATCTCTCCATACATTCATTTACAAATTCCCGCGCGGCTTAGTCCACTAGAATATGAAATGTATCATGTGTCTTAGCCCATAGGCAGCAACTAACGCAACGTGGACCATTTTCCACACACGGCCAAATTGGTCTCTTATAAATAGGACTTGTTGCTCTTGTTCTATTCACTTTTGAACATCTTTGGGAGCTTGAGGAGAATTATTCACACATTTTTAGTGTTCATAGTCTTTAACTTTTGTTTTTAATATATTTAATCATGTATTCAAGTATTTGGATTATGATTATGTCTATTAGTGGCTAAGCTCCTTCTTTTCGGGGTTTAGGCCAAGAACATGATTACTATCATTTTGAATTGATTTTTTTGGCTTGATTATAATATTTGGTTGTTTATGCATCCTTTTTTCTAACTATTCTGAGGATTGGCGACCCTTAGAATATATGTATTTTCAACCTTGTGATCTCGAGAGGGGGATTAGAAAGATAGAACGTGGTTCTTATTCTTTTATGAAATAAAGAATTTGAATTAGAAATTACCTAGATTTCTTGCTTGGTTCATATGTAGAATGATAGATTGAAGCACTTAATTGGATTATTACATCCCTTTTAATGTCCAAGTTATAGAGACAATTAGAGATCGGGAGACCATGATCATACGATCAACCATATGAATAAATAACTAAGATAAGTAATTCAAAGAATGCAGTTCAATGTTGTAGTATGATTGTTCGTAAGCCTTAACCATATGTCTCTATCTATTAATTGTCCAATGTCATTAGTTTTCTGCATTAGTTACTTTATTTCTAGTTTACAACTCTAAAACTCTCTGGGTTACATTATCTCAATAGTTGAACTAGAAGTAGATAGTTGTTAACACAAGTCCCCGTGAGATCCATATTCAACTTTATTTAAGGCCACTGTATTACTTGGTAAGACCACATACACTTGCGTGTGTGCTTGGGCACAATAATTTTTTGGAACCATTGTCGAGGACTTGTAATTAGGCAACTATCTTATTTTTAGTTTAGCTATATTGAGTTGTACCCAGTTTAGTTGATTTTTCTTTTTATTTACTTTTACTTTTTGTTATAACACTTGTTGACATGGTAGTCTGGGATAATTTTTGAGGGATGATGATTCTTATCAATTTTGTCAAGGACCCCACCACGAGGTTTTTTTCCCAGATTTTGATGCAAGCATTTTTAGGAAACCTGCTTGTTTCCGACGTGTAAAGCAGGCCACAAGTTGGTGTGTGTTTTGTGGAAATATGTATCACTCTACAGATATGCGTGGAGCTAATCCTGATTCTATTATGTTTGAGGGCAATGCTCAAAAGATAACTAAGGAGGTAGATTTAGAGTTGACTCCCCAACCTGTTATAGACAAAGTTAATGATAATTCGAGAAAGTCTGAGTACTCAAAAACTAAAGTGGATGAACAGGTTAAGGAGATACCACCACCATATGTCCACAGATGCTAAGAAAAGAAAAATATCAGGAGGATACTAGCCAATTGTGGAACAGACATAATAATTTCAGCCATTCAACTGTTATCTTTCTTTGGTGACTGAAATCGAGAAGGTGAATAAAAGTGAGGGTGTTGTGGATAGTGTAAATTTAGAAGTAGGATTTGTTGGGCTTCATTCAAAGCAATTTTCTACATTATATTCAGATGATGTCTTATCTGTGGAATCATTTGAAATAGTGAAAGAGTGTGAAGATGAGGAACAAGAATCCTATATTCTTGGTTATGCACCAGACAAGAAACATAAAAACACACCTCACTTTAAGGGTAAGTGGTTTACATGCACCATTAATCACTCGATTCCTTAGTATTTTTACCACCACCCTATGAATGAAGCAAGAAAATGAATGCAAAGATGGGGTAAAATTTATATCCTCAAGGTGGAGGAAAAGTTGATGTGGGTCGTGCCGCGACACTAAATTAGAACCTTCTTGGAAGGTAACCCAAGTAAAGTATGTTTTATTTTTAGTATTTTTAGTTTTCACTTCACTAGTACTTTCAGTATTTTTAGTTTTTACTTCACTAGTTTTTGTTTATGTTGAGTCACAAGTTGATGAGAAGTCTGAGTACCAGAAAACCTGAGCTAAAAAGCACGACGAAGACAAAGTGTGGGGTCCTCCAGGCCCTTTTTACGTATAAAGATGCTAAGAGGCCTCAGGGAGTATTTCTATTTCTACCTTTTAACTTTACTTTGTGGAAAAAGTAGATTTTTAAGTCTGGGGTGGGGAAATTCCCATTTTAGGAGTAATTTTTAAAATTTTATAAGTGTGGCATGTTCTTGTTGGTGCTATTTGTGATTACATGATGCAAGTGTTTTGGTTGTAAGAGCATGTTGATTGTGTGAATTTCTACTTTTTAGAATCCTAGGCTCATGATTATAACTTTTTTACTTGTTGGCATAAATTGAATTCATGTGATTGTTTGTTTAAGAGTCTATGATGATCCTACTAGAGTTGAGCATGTTCCATATGTGTGTAAGGTGTTTGTATATTCCTTGTTGTGTGTTATGTCTAGGACTTGCTTGTTGTGTGTACAAAGCAAATTAAAAAGTGTGGCTTTAGGAGATTATATAGGCATTTCCTTGATATCCATGTTCATACCCCTTTTCAGACTTAACCTTATGCATAATCCTAGCTAACCCCATTAATTCTTTAGCATATTTTATTTGGCAGCCTCATATGTAGCCTATATCCCATTCTTTGATTGTCCTTGACTTGATCCAGAAAGCTCCTAAGCACTTTAGTTTAAAATTGATTGAGTTAAGGAGTTGGTAATTCAACAATAAAAAGGTGAAATTGAAGCCCCTAAGTAATAGCTATTGGTGTTCAAAAATGTGATCTATATAGTGGTTGGGGGTCGAGTGGTTAAAAGAATAAAAATTAGTTCAAATAGTATAAGTTGTGTATAGAAAATACTCCCACAATAGTGTATGTAAGTGAGCTTAATGAGATGGGTCAAAATGAATGAATGGGGTATAAAAAAGGGGCTTAAGGTGGTTATTAAAGGTGAGTTAAATAACATGTGTGATGTATTAAAACACGTAGGGAAGATAGTCACTATTACTAGCAAGAATTGTTCCTAGCCTTCCCTTATCCTACATTACAACCCTTTAAGATCTATTTGATCCTAAGCTTTAGTATTCTGATATTAGTGTAGTACTACACTAAGGGCAAGCCTATGGTTCATTATGTGTAACTTGTAAATTCCTTGTGAGAGTGAGCGTTACTTGATTTTTGTACCCATTGTGTTACAAATTGGACTTATATGCGTGATTATGGGTAACTCTCTTATGGTAAGGGAACATATTTAATGATAGCTAGGTGATGTGTAAGATGTCTTTTATTGAACAAAATGTATGATTTTTCCAACTAGGTGAGTCAATTCATGAGTCTAGGATGTTTTTGAGTAGTGTTCTTGATCTTTCAATTCTGTACGTAGCATGCTTAGTGTAGAAACTTGCATTCTGGGTAGTCATTGTAGTACTAGCTTGAGTGTCTTGTGTGTAGTATAAGTGTGGATTCTCCTCATCTTATGATGTTTAGAGTAAAGAGTTGTTTGAGGATGAAACAGACTTTTAGTCTGGGGTGTTGATGTTGGGTGTATTTATGCACTTTAGTGTTGGTTTCCTAGCTCATTTAGCCTTGTTTTAATGACTTCTTGAGTGATTTGTTTGTTAATAATAATATAAATAAGTATCTAAGTTTTTAAGTAGTGAATTATAGTGTATAAATGTGTTTTCAAGCAAGTTTGTACATAATTGGATCATTTAGAGTTGAGCCAAGAAAACTAGTTTTACTAGCTTGAGCTAGGTGTTGTTCTAGTCTATCGTGATATATTGTAACGTGTTGAATGAGTTCCTAATGTTTTGAATGTGTAGTTTTATGTGGAAAAACTTGTTTATGATGTGTAAAGTGCAATTGAAATAAGCCAAGAGTCAAAACATGAGTTAAATATCAATGTAGGCAAGCCTAGTTATAGCTCGAGTTTTTAGTTCATTGTTATGAATGTTTTGTTATTTTGAGCTATAATTTTTGGTGTTTGATCATGTATAATTAGTTTTTATTTGAATATGGTGATATATGGATGAAATACGAGCTGGACACGAATGGAAAACAACACCAAAAGCCAAGGGATTGAAGGATGAACACTTAGAAGAATACAGGCGCCAAGAGGCAAATTCAAGTGAGCCTACGCATTTAGGATGCGACGCACCAGTCTATCCATGCGATAACCAGATCCCCACGTGTCTTAGTCCACTATAATAATCAATGAGTCACATGTCTTATCCCATAGGCAGCAACCAACATGACACAGACCATTTCCCACACACGGCCAAATTGGTCTCTTATAAATAAGACTCTTTGCACTTGTTCTATTAAATTTTAGACGTATTTGGGACCTTGAGGATGCTACACACGTGTTTTAGGGTTTAAATTATTTAAATTTAGTTTTTAGTATATTTAATCAGGTATTCAAGTATTTGTATTATGATTATGTCGATTAGTGGCTAAACGCTCTCTTTCCGGGTTTAAGGCCAAGAACATGTTTGCTATTGTTTTGAATTGAATTTGTTTGGATTGATTATCATATTTGGTTGTTTATTCATCGTTGTTTTAAATAATTTGAGGATTTTCAACCCTTAGAATATATGTATTGTCGACCTTGTGATCTCAGGAGGGGGAATAGGAAGATAGAACATGGGGATGAATAGAGTAAGGTTCTTATTCTCTTATAAAATAAAAAATTTAAATTAGCATCTAGGATAGGGATGTACCTAGAAGCCTTGCTTTTTTAACTTGTAGGATGATATCTTTAAGAACCTAACTGGATTATTACATCCCCGTTCAATGATGTAGTTGTAATGTCAAAGTTAGGTAGACAATTAGAGGTCGGAAGACCATGATCATGCGATAAATCCTACGGATCAATAACCAAGATAAGTAATCCAAAGAATATAGTTCAATGATATAGTATGATTGTCCGTAAGCCTTAACCCTGATCTCTATCCATTTATTGTCCAGAGTCATTACTTTTCTACATTAGTTACTTTATTTTTAGTTTACAACTCTGAAACTCTCTAGGTTACTTTATCTCAATAGTTGAACTAGAAGTAGATAGTTGTTAACACAAGTCCCTGTGGGATCAGAATATGGCTTTATTTAAGGTCACTGTATTACTTGGTGAGACCACGTAGACTTGCGTGTGCACTTGGGTGAAACATGAGTGAACTTCAAAATTAAATCATTATAAAAGTGTAGAAAGGGTTGGGATCTCTCACGAATGGAGTAATTTGTAGTATCAAATCATAGACCGGAATCTGTCTCTATCAATTCTTTAAAACATCAGTTTTAATGTCTTTCAAATATAAGTTATCCATTGAGACAGTCATGGATTATTATAAAAAGATCTATTTTAAAGGTGAATAGTGAGCTTTAGTCCTTGTTTAGGTTAATCAGTAATAAGATCATATTTTAGCTAGAATCGCATCATTCATCGAATTTATGATCATGAATGCACCAAACCTATGCATGCCATCACCAGTATTCAGAAATTGGAACCAAAAGCATCAATATATACATAGACTACACCTACATCCTTTACAAGGATAAACACTTTTTTTCGGATATTGAAATAATATAATAACACGACCTCTGGCCCAATGAAGTTTTCAGAATAATATCAACATCATAATCATGGCCTTAGGCCTACATATGTATTCGAACTCATATTAATAATCATATTTGTATGTTAACTCATATCTATAAGCCATAGCACAACTATGAGTCATAACACATCTCTAAGCCATAAAGCATATTCATTATCATCTCTCACCTTGGTAGCATAATATAAATAAGCATCTCACATCTAGGCATAATATATCAATAAGGCCTCTTATATCTCGGAGGCATAATATATCAATAAGACATCTCACATCTAGGAAGCATAATGTATCAATAAAGTATCTCACATCTAGGAGGCGTAATATATCAATAAGGCATCTCAGATCTAAGAGGCATCTCACATATAGGAGGCACAATATATCAACAATCCATTATTCAAAACTATGAGGAATATCATCTCTATATGCCAGAATCTCACATTTATGACTATATCATCATTATGATCCATTGATTAATAATCGGAGAAAATACCATCATCATTCGCCAAGTCGTAAAGTAATCTTACTCAATAGGCTTACTAGTATCAACTATGCCTAACATCTGTAATTAAATCCATATGGGCTAACACAAGTCCTTGGCCTAAGGTGGGCCAGAAAAAATGATTTACAATCCTCAAATTCCACATTTAGGCAATTTACACCCTAAAATAAGCTAAGGTAGCTAAATTGATTTCTAGGTGGTCCATGAGCCATTATTTATCCTAAGATAGGAATTTCACCTAGAACAGGAGAAATTAGGTCAACCTCACCTAAATTACAGTTTCAAGATCATTCAAATAGTTCGAATAAGGTTAATCAGACTAACCATGCTTCCAATGCTTAAACCAAATCCCAAACCTAGTATCATATCATATCCATACTACAAATTCATTCAATCTAGACAGAAGGAAATAAGATTCTAAAAGAGTACTGAGCACTTCACCTTATGGGTCAAAACCCTCGTCTAATCCACCAAACGTCAATAATCAGGACTAAGTCTTTCTACCCTTAACAAATATTAACATTCACATAGAATACATAACACACATCATCTTACGGAGAAGAGCAGATAAAATCCTACCCCAAAGACAAATCAAAAATACTTAAAGTTCACCGAATGCTCGTCTTTATTTCATAATCCTAAAATACCATCATTCTATTAAAATCGTAATCTATCATCAATATAAGAATAATGATACCCATATTGCACCATTGTTCTTCAGGTCCAAAATTACCTCAAAATATCATACGGGTCCCACTTATAAAAATCTTATTTTTGAGGTCAACCAAACATCCATACAAGATCAAGGAATCATAACCCTTTAGAATGGGTGAAAACCAAGCTAATTTGGGGCTATATCAAACCCTCAAGTTATTTGAGGTTTTGGTCAAGAAATCACTAAAATCCACTAAGAAAAGGTTGTAATCTTACCTTAAATTGGAATATAATTGCAAAAATAGATGTTAATCTATCTCTCAAGTCACCCAAGTCTCAATTTTAAGATATCTTACCCATTAGAGTTTTCTCTCTCAAGTAATTGATGAAAAATAAGCAAAATCAGGGAAAAGGGGGGTATTTACACCTATATTAGGTAATAAGGTGTTGTAATCGCACACCCTTGTGTGAAATTCCACTATATAAACTCAGGATAAGATGTGCAGATCACAAAAATCATTAGTGCAATTGCACACTCTCCACACATCATGTGCAATCGTCGGCGCCATATATCACCTAAAACTTTAGATTTTCCAAGTTTCTACTGAGGCCTTATGATTTATTCAGAATCAGCAATACACAAATGAACTATGTAAACATACTAAATTCAACATTCTGGATGCAATAGAGGAGTTGGATTTTCCATCTGAGTTCATTTCGATCAAATGTGGATCCCATACCTAAATTTCTAATTTTCTAACTTTCCAACCAATATGTCGAAATGAGATCGTGCATGTCGGGACCCAAACCAAAGTTCTACCTAGCCTAAAATTTATATTTCAGAGCTGTTGGCATAGTTAGAATTTGTATCCGAGATTATTTTACTAAAGTTTTTACCTGGTGGCTATTTCGAACCAATGAAGACTTCAAAATAGGGAATAGGCTTTAAAAACTAAATCAACTGCCTAGTAATCAAAATGTCAGTCCCAACAAGTCATAAATAACTTGGACAGCTATGGTAAAGATCTAACAGTGAAAATTAGTGGAAATATAAGGAATAACCTGGAGGGTCATTTCAAGTTAAGATAGATTAAGACCTCCTATTCAATTACCACACAAACACTGATTATACTATACCAGATCCACTCCCAAAAAGCACACTTAAATCTAAGAAGGACATGTATGCCCAGCTAGTGGCCATTTCTGCATGCCAATAACTACCATCGGCTTAGCCATATTAAGGGGAACCCTTACTCTAATTCTCTTATTAGTCTTTTAGTCCAATAGCATTGAGGAAAATGTATATATTTTAGTTGGGGGAGGGTGTTTAGTTTAGATTTGTGATATTTTTCTCTTCATATTTGGTTCTTTTGATAAATTTTTCAAGTAGTTCTTGATATTTATTTTGGTATGTGGTTATGACTTTGATTTTGATATTTTATTTAATTTTAAATAATTGAGTGTGTGGTGTGTGATACTTTAGTTTTATTTCTGCACTTTTTTTATTTTGCCTTTTAGCATACATACCTAAAATAAAAGTGCACTAGTAATAGAATATTTTGACTCAAATAGTATTCTTTGGGAGATTTCACATGCTCACCTCTTAAAAATGATAAATTATTGTGCATTTCTCCATTTTTCAAAATATACCCCTTTTTTAATTTGTTCTTTGGTTTAGATTAACTAGTTAGGAACTTATTAATTTTAAATACTTGTATCTTATTTTGACTACTTGTGTATTTTTCTCAATATGTTCTATGAATGTGGCACATCAATTAAGGTAATGTGCTCCGGGTATGTAATTGAGTGCATAGATGAGTGTTCCACTTGATCTTGCTCATTGTATCCACCTAGAACTTTCTAAATTACTATCATTCTAAAGTTAAGAGTATGTAATGTTGGAGAGGTAATATTAGGCCATTGATTTAGATTAAACCTCTAATTTTACCAAAACATCCACCACACTGTTAGTTGAGTGACCAATTTCGTCCAAATTTCTATCTTACAAAACCTTTTTCTTAGATAACCTCATTACAAGTTGAAACCCATTTTTCAGAGTCCCCTTTATTTAAACTAACCATTCTTGAAGAGTTTAGGTGAGATAAAAAACCAACTTAGGTCAAAAAACATAAGTTGGAGGTGGTGAAGATGCCGAGTGAGACTTATGATAGAAAATTCTTAGATTTAAGGATCAATAATTTTGCGTCCCTCCTAAGTATCCTATTATCATTGTGAATAGTAGAAAAAGGGGGAAAAGCTCTAAAAATAGTGTAAGATTTTTAAAGATCAATAACTTTGCCTCCCTCCTAAGTATCCTATTAATCTGTTAATATGAAGATTTTGTGATTGAAAGAATAATAGGGGAAATAGAATGAAAACATTTGAGAATTTGTTGTTGGATAGATTTGAAGAGTAAGCTTTGGGAAGTAAGTTTAAATCAGGTATCCATAGATGCTATGAGAAGGTAGAGTCACTATAAACCTAACCTTTCTTATCTTTCCCAATGCCTATGTTACAAGATGAAATGAAATCTTTGTAATCTCCAAAATAGCTCGCCTGTATATGGTAAAATGGAGCTTATGGGTAAGCCTTTGACGTGGTTCTTATGTGCATGATTATATTTTAGCATATGAGGGATTTGTGAAGGCCATTTGTTTTAATGATAATGTGTTATTTTAGAGAATGACTACTTTGTGTGAGTGCACTTTATTAAAGTAGCTCCCCGAGACTACCCCTGGATGTCACACGGTGCTTATAACTATGAGTGATCCTAAGCTAGCCCATGATACTTGTATAACTCGTGAGAAATTGAATATGTTATATAAATCTGAAAGTAATAAACGGAAGGGATGTCTTTGCTAAATATGTTCAATACAAGACTGTTGAAAACATATTTTGGTTATACAAAACAAAACTGAAAGTAAATACATCAACTCTGAATGACCATCTATGAAGCCTCTACAAATAATGTCTATATGTAGCCGGGACATGACCCACAACTATTCCTAATAAATACGACTGAATAAAAAAAGAAAGAGCTATTGTAATGACACAACCCGCTTAGGGGCCTTGTCGTAATAGGAGTCGTAAGTCCGACCAGGACCGAGCCCCCGTTACCCAACCTAAGTTCTAGTTGCCTGCCGTAAGTCGGCCGAATTCCTAGATAGGTTAATAGCTCACATGAAGACTCTAGGATAGGTTCACTACCATGAAAGGCCTAGCCGATTCGAAACACGCCACACCAACTGCCTAGCCGTATCAAACCATACCAAAGGTTGTAAACCAGGCCATAACCAAATAAGTTATAAAACATATTATAATTAATCACAAAATAAAATATGATGGAAAAACTAATAATATTGTCCAATGATGTCAATCCGCCAGCTTATTCCAACGCCAAGGCTGACACCAATGTCGATTCCTCCCGTACCAACCGATAGTAGTACCACAAAGCCTCTAACCAAAAGAGTAATATAATCTAGTTGGGACATGACCCTAACCATGGAAAAAACCAATATCCAAAATAAAATCAAGTGTCTAGAAATATCCAAAACATTAAATAGAGCCTTCCGATAGGATGGAAGCTCACCACTTCAATCCAAATGATGATCCCCGAGTCAACAACTATATAGGAGGAATAAAATAGTCAGTTCCTGTATAGCATGGGTATATAGTCGCCAGTGGACATGTTAGGTATTGAACGCTAGAATGATCTCAGGATAAGATAAAATAATGACTTTTATAAATCCAAGTAAAACTATCCATATGCACACAACCATATATATATATAACCATGTCGAGAAAGGGGATCGGGTTTACCATGAATTTAAAACCTTTACCTGGGCTGTGTATCTTTACCATTCTAAACCACCTATGGCTATATGGATTCAGCTTTCCCTTTTGAAAGGGCCCCAGTACATGTACACGCTGATCGGGGAAGAAAACCTGGGATGACTAGTACATCCCCCAAAATATAATATGACATTATTCACATAGTCACCAAGACCAAACCTCACATCGGCAAATATAAGTTTCCAGTTTTGGTACCTTGGGACCTCTACCTTCCATGGATTTACTACACAACCTTCCATTATTGCCCTATTTAAAGCATTTCCAAGCAACCAACCAATCCAATTACCTTTTATTGACCAAGTTTATTTAGTGGTGGTATCATGATAGTGGCCATACTTGGAAGTACTATCCATATAGGTTTAAAGAGACTTTCAAGTGCCCTTCCATTTACCATATTAAACCACTTGGGGGATTTCATGTACCCTAAAAGCATAACAACTTAGCCATTAATATTTCCAATCCATTTAAACCATGCATAATTCCTTTATCAAGTTTAAAACAACCAAGAGTTCCATTAAAAGAAATGAAAATATTTTTATAGGCATTTTGTCAAACACATTGGGGACATAATATAACAAAAACCAATTCTAATTACCATTGAACCATTCCCATGCAATACAATTATCCAAAACCATCATTAATGCGTAAAAAAAGAATATTTAAAACCATGGGAAACCATAACCATCCATTTAATATCAGAACCCCCAAATTATACTTGAAAACCAAAATCATACAATGAATGAAATCATGGAAACATTCATAAAACCAAGACTTTAGTTAGAATTAACAATGAGGGAAGACAACATTCCTTAAACCAAGATGATGATGGAAAAAAATTGTCAAAACAAGCCCCAAATCAACACCTTAGTTGAAACCCTAGCTTCCCTTGTCCAAAAGCTCTTGAGAGAATTATGGTGTGTTTTAGAAGAGTTTATAAGTGTTAATGAATGGAATATTAGGGTAAACAACCTCCCAAGTGGGTTATAAGTCATGGGACCTTATTAGGATAAGTGGAGAAATGTCCAAAATACCCCTACTTAAGTTGCACAATTTCCCGTCCCAATGATACGATCGAATCTCACGGGTCGTACCCTCTAATATGATAGGTACCCTTCACTTGTATCAAAGCATCAACATTTGGATCAAACATTATCTAACATATAACTCAACCAACAAAGTTTTTTTCTGTCAAAGAAACATGCTTAACACAGCAAAGTCGTATCCAAAGCATATGATCCATTCCCTTCATCCATACTCCTAGCTGATTAAACCCCAGGAAGATATAGACACTTCCACCATACGAGTCCCAAATATGATTCGTACCCAAGATTATGACTCATGGTCAGTCACTCGTACTCAGACCCAGCCTAAGTAATCAATTCTATGATTACGTTAAGGAACAAAATGATCTGTACCCACCAATACAACCGTACCCTAAAGTCGTATCCATTCGATTAACGAAAATCTATCCCACCAATCAAACTGGTTAGTATATGACAGGATGATACCATTCATACCACATCATACAAATCGTACCCTTGATTCCTATTAGGTCTAAATACCAGAATTCCATAAAATTTTCTAAGGGTCAAAAACCAAGGTGTTTTATAGAAATAGAGTTAACTCGAGTGCTCGAATAATAGAAACTCTTCACCTGCTAAGTGGAAGTTGCGAGCTATCTAATTAAGATATGCTACAACCGGTACCTACATTATAAGACAATATAGCACATAGACATGTATGTGAGTCAGTACTTATGGAATGTAATGAGTAAGTAGGGGTGAATGCATAAGTAAAATTATAACTGAATAATATATAAACTTTCAAATGATGCATACTAAGTGTAAATGACTCACCTTGAGCTTAAAAATAATGAAAACTGCAAAATTATAAACATTAGTAATAAAATATAAGTATAAACTTTGCGAGCCATAACAGTTAGTTCTAAAAGCTTTACTTTTATTCTTACTCAGGGAGGTTCTTATAACCTACATAAACCATGTAAGCTATCATGGAGTCCAAGGTCTTAACCACGTTGGGGAGAGCTGTTCTACCCTTGCCATTGGAATAGAACCTTTATTTTAGTGATCACTTATCCTAACCCATATTGGGACTTAAACCTATGATGGCTCATAGTTCTGGGGTATGTAACCAGGATCTTGTACCTAACTCAGTGCTAAATACTACTCCCAAGTTACTTATATGCTCATACTTTAGAAAGTCCACCTTAAAATAGCATACAGATTTATAGAATGAAAACCAGTTATGCTTCTCTTTCTTTAAATCATAATTAAGATGACCAAATGTTGATTTCATATCTTATCTTAGGATCAAAAGATCAATCTTTGCTTTAGATCATAATATCCACCTTTTAAATGGAACTTAAGAGCATAATCTTCTTGTAAACTCAATACTTGTACTTAGGACTTATAATAAATGCTTAAATTCTCCGAAATTCATGACAAAACTTCATCCTCAATAATACTTTTGAAATCTTTCAACAATTTCAGTCAAAATAATTAAACTAAAATCACAATATGAATCTTATAAAATAAAACATGAACATAAGTAATTCTTGATATACTTAAAGCTTTGAATCTCACAGTAATAACATGCTCCAAGAATATCACAATTTGGGTATGAACTCTAATTAAAAAAAAAGTAAATTAAATCTCAAAATCATGCACTTAGGGCACAAAGGTGAAAGGGTACCCTTGTTCATAAACCCCACATACCTTAATTGAACGGATTCTTAAAGAAATATTGAAACCAAGACTTAAATCCTTACGTTCTTTCAAGGAAAAGTATGAACTTTGTTCTTCGGAAAAGATGAGGCTTTTTACGTGAGTTTTTTTGAGGAAGATTGGAAAATAATGCCCCCTTTTGTGTCATAAAACTTGTTTATCGGCTGGGGTTAAGGGGAAAGGACTAAACTGCCCCTTAGCCTCTTTTTCCCATGGGAATAGACCTTGTGGCGTGACCCATGGTTGGGTGAATCAGACCTCGTTACACGGCCCCTAGTTGGGTGGAATAGCCCTCATGTCATGGGGCTATCGCGACCCCTTACTTTGCTTGTAAAAAAGGTCATAACTTTTCGCTCGGGTATCGGATTAAGTCAAAATTGGTATAGTTGGAAATCTAACTCAATTATCTATCATTTGGTGTTTCTTGAGTGGCCCAGTTTTACATATATCATAAGTTATACACGTTAAAAATTGACCCTTGTAGAATCAAATACCAAAATTCGACCGAATCAAAGGCTCTTAGCTCAACTTTGCTCTATGTGATTCCTAGGAGCATTTTTCTTCTCAAAAGCATTCTTAACAATAGGATAATGATCATGACACATATATTCAAATATAAATCCTAGGATTAGAGTTTATATACATAGGAATGATTGTTCAAAGTCTAGATAAAAAATGTAGGGTGTTACATTATCTCCCCCTTGGAATCATTCGTCCTCGAATGATGGATAGGAATTTTTTGAAGTCCTATGAGTGTGGAATGATGTACACATGATATGTCTTGTAATGAAGGATGTAGATGAGTTGAAATTCTTGCGATATGATGTTACATATCGAACTGCAAAGTGATAACTGATGTAATAAAGTTCCAAAAGTTACTATGGATGGAATAAAGTAAGCAATTTCTCAGTATGAATTGTTCCTCAACAAAACACATATAGGAATAAAAAGAAAGGGCTTCATGTCATTGTCGGGCGCATTTTGTAAGAATGAATCATGAGATAACAAGATCTAGGTCATACAACGGGTATTGCAATGTCTGAGATGGAATACTTGGAAAACTGAGATCATGCACTGAACACTTATATACCGAGGCATGACTAAATAGCTAGATCTGAAACATGATACTTGGACTAAACTGAATTTGTAACTGGCATTGACATGAATGAATTACCTCATGGAATATCCATACTCATCAAACTTTGGATAGTAAGACTAGATGGAAAGATAGAAAATCATGGAAACTTGTTTGTGTGACTGCTAAACTGAATTGCTGGTTTTATGGACGAAATTATACTAAAATTTCATATTTAATTAGAGTATTTCTTCAACACTCCTTACAAGAAGTTCTAATAACATTAGGGAGCAAAGAATATAGGGCATAATATGAATAAGATATATGAGTAACGAATCTTAATATGGCTATACTCTATAACATAAAATATAGACCTATGAAACATAAGCTAGGAGAGAATTGCTATGCCTTAAGCAATGCAACTGCTAACTTTCAAGCTTAGCTACACTTCTAAAATACTCCCTCAAATATCCCCTTAAATACCATGCTCATTTAATTGAACTTATAATTGTTAAATGGGTACATATAACTACTCCAACAAAAGTCTAAGTCGAGCTACATACTCTTGCCATGTTCAAGCCTAACTCAAAATTACAAGGTACTACACATAACACCATAACACTTGTCTGAACCATGAATTCAACACCCCATGAATTTTCATAGCTCAAATCTTAAGAATAATTCTTATTACAACTTCAACAACTGAATTCTACCTCTTACGAGGAATTCACTAGTGCACAATGAACCCACGACTTATATACCAACGTGATGTTCAAGCCTATTATTATAACCACACATGAACTTCTAGGCAACAACCAATAAAAGTATATTTCTCTTAATATCGAAACCTCTATTAATAACAACTTTCTTGCACAATTCTTAATAAGACACACATGGAATTCTAAACTAATCACAACATATACCAAAACCTCTGCCTTGATCATCCGTCAAACTTATTGCCTTAGATAAAAAAAGCATACAACAATCAATCCACAAAAAGAAACATTTAATGTATTCCATCTAAGTAATTATTCATTAATTTTTCATCACCACTATCTTTTCATAAGGAAAGGTCACAAAAAGGCTAGAACATGAGATCCTGAAGTATGAAAGATACTATACTTAACTTTTACACTTAACTGATGCCTGAGGAATAGAATATAAAAGGCATGAATTCATTAAAGAGATCAAAAATTATGATACACATGACATAATCTGAATTTCATTGATCATTAAGAGTGCACCATGAGTTATGGGAACTGAGCATATAGTAAAAATAAGTACATGAGTCATAAGCTACAAGACCTGAGTTTGGAGTTCATAAATTCATGGAATATGATTCATACTTTTAAGTGAACTGAAACTCCTTATATAGGAATTGGAAACGTACATGGTTCTATGAAAAGTGCACGAGTATGAGCTATGATCATGGAGCTGACATGTAAGGCATAAGTAGATATTGTGATGGCTAAAGTACAAAACTTTGCACTAAGATAAGAATGGGGTGGGAATCATCCTCCCTTACTGTTGTTCTACAACATACCGGCATCACTACTAGAATCTGAGAGCCTAACTTGTTACATATTCTATCATCTCCCCCATAGGTTTAAACCATCATTCTAAATCTTTGGACCCCTTTAATAAACTCTAAACTTAACTGCACCCATTCTACTCTAGAGTTTGAGATATAACAATTAACATAAATAATTAAAACTCACCCTAAAAGACTACATAAAAAATGTAAAACCCACTACTAATACTTCCTTCTAAGATACAAATCATAAATTTCTATATCCCTAATGGTCATCATATAATAGCTTGAACACTTACTAACTTAGAATCTTCATGAGTATCACCATACCTTGAGTTCACACTGTCTAGAGCTTCAACTTTTTTTTCTAGTAGCTCATTCTTAAAAGATTAAAACTTAGATTCTAGCAATTAACATAGATATCCAAAAACCTTTAATGAGCCATACTAACTTCCTTCATAGCCTACTAATATCACATCTCTAAACTTATATTTTTCCCAAATCATGAGAATTACCCATTACACCAATATATCCAACATCAACAACATATAATTTTGAATAAAAAACATAAATTATTGCATACACTATTCTAAGTATACTAATTCACCTTTCATACAACTAGTCCCATGGATACATAATCTACTAAATCCAGACAAACACTATCCCTACTTTACAACTGCTAAACTTTAAGGTTCATGCTTCTAACTATAGGTCACATGCTGTCATATGTTTTTGAGAAGAGATCAAGAAACACATCTAACTTTAGTTTAATGCAGGATCTTTCATGATTATGAATGAAATATTTCTAACTTTAGAACATAAAGGAACTGATGGGATACTTTTTAGCTAGTTTGTAATGCCATAACTATTTATGGGGACTGTTTGAAAAGGTATTATCTATAGGAATTTGAACTTGACTATTTCTTTTACCTCAAAACTAAGAAGAGTTTCCATGAATAGAGCATGATAAGAATTTTAAGTTTATTTAAGAATACTTCTATTACATAATCTAACACATGAAAGAAGGGAAACATTTCTTAAATTCCATGTAGCCTCTCAAAGAAAAGTACATACATCTCTGTACCATTCTGGAAGACTCTACTAGACACGGCTTGAAAGACACCCTAGGACACTTGAACTCTGTACTCTAATGCCAAGTTTGTAATGCCATGAGACTACCCCCTGGACATTACATGGTTCTTAGAACCATGAATGATCCCAAGCTAACCCATGATACTTGAATAACTTTTGAGCAACTGAATATGCTACATAAATTTGAAAGAAATAATAGGAGAAGATGTCTTTGCTAAATATGATCACTACAAGTTTGTTTAAAACATGCTTTGGTAATAAAAAATAAAACTAAAAGTAAATACATCAACTCTGAATGACCATCTATGGAGCCTCTACTAATACTTATTATAGGTAGCTGGGATATGACCCCCAACTATCCCTAATCAATACGATAGAATAAAAAAAGAAAATGCTATTAGAAATAGATTTAACTTGAGTCCTCCCATCAAAAGAACTCTTCACATGCTAACTGGAAGTTGCGAGCTGTCTGATTATGATATGCTACAACTGGTACCTATATTATGAGACAATGTAGCACATAGACATATATGTGGTATAGTACTTCAAGAGTGTACTGACTACGTGGGTGTGAATGCATAAGTAAAACAATAAGTCAATATTTATGTAAACTTTCAAATGATGTATGCTAAGGGTAAATGCCTCACCTTGTGCTTGAATAAGATAAAGACTGCAAAAATCATAAACATGGGCAATGAAGTATAAGTATAAAATTTGTAAGCGATAAAACTTAGTTCTAAAAGCTTTACTTTTTTTCTTCCTTAGGGAGGTTCTTCTAACTGGCATAAACTATTTGGGCTATCATGCAGTCCAACATCTTACCAACATTGAGGAGAGCTATTCCACCCTTGCCACCGGAATAGAACCTTAATCTTATGATCACTTATCTTAACCCATATTTGGACTTAAACCTATGATGGTACGTATTTCTAGGGCATATTACCTCATACTCATACCCAACTAAGTGCTAATTACTACTTCGATGGCACTTATGTGCTCATACTTTAGGAAATCCTTCTTAAAATAGCATAAGAGTTTATAGAATGAAAATAAATTATGGTTCTCTTTCCTTAAATCATTATTAGGGTGAACAAATGTGGATTTCATATCTTATCTTAGGATCAAAAGATCAATATTTACTTTAAATCTTGATTTAAAACTTATCAATGGAGCTTAAGAGCATAATTTTCTTGTAAACTTAATACTTGTGCTTAGGTCTTATAATATATGCTTAAATTATTAGAAATTCATGAAAAAACTTCATGCTCAAAGATCATCTTTAAATCTTTAAACAATCTCAGTCAAAATAATGAAACTAAAATCATAGTATGAATATTATAAGTTAAAATATGAACATAATCAGTTCTTGATATACTTAAAACTTTTAATATTATAGTAATAACTGCTCCAAGAATATTGCTATTTGGCCATGTACCCTAATTCAAAAATAAGTAAATTAAATCTTAAAATCATGTAGTTTAAGCACAAGGGTGAAAAGGTATCCTTATTCATAAACCCCACATACCTTAATTGAACAGATTCTTGAAGAAATATTTAAAATGGTACTTAAATCCTTGTGTTCTTGAGAGGAAAATCTTGAAATTTTTTATTTGTGAAAGGGTAGGGTTTTTACGCGAGCTGTTTTGAGGAAGATGGGCAAATAATTTCCCTTTTTGAGTTATAAAATGTGTTTGGACGACTGGGGTTGAGAGGAAAGGACTAATCTGCCCCTCTTTTTCTCATGGGAATAGACATTGTTGAGCGACCCCTAGTTGGGTGAAGCAGTCCTCATGATACGATCCCTAGTTGGGAGGAATATCTTTTGTGGCGTGGGGCTATCATATCCCCTTATTATATCTCAGAAAAAAGGTCATAACTTTTTGCTCGGGGATCAAATTAAAGAAAAATTAGAATTGTTTGAAAGATAACTCAATTATCTAAAATTTGGTAGGTCTTGATTTTCCAAATTCCATATATGTAATAAGTTATATGCATTCAAAATTGACCTTTTTAGAATTGAATACAAAAATTTGGCTGAATCAAAGGCTCTTAGCTCAACTTTATTCTCAGTGATTCCCAGGAACATTTTTATCCTAAAAAGAATTATTAACACTACGATAATTATGATGACACATATATTCAAATATAAATTATGAGATTAGATTTTATACACAGAAGAGCGACTGTTCAAAGTCTAGGTAAAAAATGCGGGGTGTTATAATTACATTACTTATTCACTCTTTGATCTTGGTTGGAGTCCATGATTATGTGAAAGGTATGGTAACATTTAGTAAATATGTGAGACTCATCATTCATAATATGAGTATTTGATAGGAAATACTTATGCCATTATTTTCAAAATCAATTCGGCAAATTATTTTCATAAAAAAGGCATATGTGTAATATCCCTATTAGTACCATTCATATGTATTGGTGATTTTTTTAGGTGAAAATTGATTTACTCGAGGACAAGAAAATATTTAAGTTGGGGGTGTTGATGAGTCGGCAAATTGTGACTCATTTGACATAAAAATTATGAGAGATCATATCCTCAATGCTAATTTGATGCATTTTAATACTGCTTTTGTTTAATTTTAGGGTTAAGAGCAAAAAGTGTTTGAAATGGCATAAGGTAGCAAACAAATGAAAAACTAGAGCTAAAATCATTGAAAATCATCACAAGGGAAAATTAGAATATCACAAAAGGTGTAGTCTATAACCATATATAATAGTTCAGGTTAGGCCTAAAGTGAACAAAACAACGATAAAGGATAAAATTTATCCTATTGCCAAACAGATCAGCGAGACTAAGATCCATCACCAAAAGTCACAGGTTCTAACTGATGGAGGTTGAATTCAAAGTCAAATCAGTGATATTTGAGCAATTCAACGTCGAAAACAAAACATTGATTGATGGAATTGCATGTGATAGCACTTCTATAATTTTATGGCTCATTTTTGCTAGAATTATTTAAGCATTTTTAGCCATTGAAAATCCATCATTCTTAAATTTTTTGAATCTTAAGCTTGTAATTAAGCCCTTTGGGACATTAACTCTATAATTGCTTGAAATTTTATTTCTTTTTGTGAAACATTTGGATTTTATGGAAAATCTGTTAGAATAATTAGGCATATCTCCTTTTTCTTTTACTATGAGTAGCAATTTTTCCAAACTTGGGTTTATGCATTGTTGAGTATTGGTTGTTGTGATGGAATTGACTATATACCTTTACACTTTATTGCATGTTATGACTTAGCTAAATCACTGTGGATTAATTTATAAATTTAGGTTACAAACTTAGACTGTGTTTGGATCTATTGTCTTTCTTGAAAGAGATAAATCTCTATTGATTAGTTTATAGATTGAAGTAGCAAACTTAGTCTATGTTTGGATATATTGTATTGTTTAAAATAAAATTTAATAATAATGCGATTTAGTTGATGAAACTTGAGTTATACTCATTTGATAAGTAGTGCTAAGGATAGACCACTAATTTGAGGTTATTTGATACTTCGCAGTGTAGGACCATAGTGACACGACCCACAACCAGGCCATATTGTATGAGAATCTCAAGCAAACATGTGCTGGAGGTCGCCTTGTAGCCAACATATCTATCAACAACAATCCACAAGGGTGGTATACAATACAACCATAATAATAAGATAGTGAAAATAAGACTATGTGTCAAGGCTTAACAAGACCAACCATTTCATAATTATCAACACACTAGCCCAATATGCCCAAGTCCACAGTCATCCACAAAACCTCTACAAAAACCAAAGTTTAGAAATGTGTACATCGGGACAAGGCCTTGAAAATAGCCAAACCAAGTCAAAATAAACTAAGTATAAAGATAAGAAACCATGGGTGAGTATCTTATGAAGTAAGGAACCTTACCACTCCAAAGTCAATGCACGAACTTCTTCGATCCACTAATAAGTGTAGAGGAAAAGAAGATGATGCTCTGGCTCCTATGTCTCGTGATGACATAGCATCCGTAGACGGTTAGTGGTTGGAATTCTAGAATATAACTGGAGGGTAAGGATAAAATAACATCATCATTTAACAAAAAGTCAAGACATTATCACTATTCATATTGATACACTTATCCTTACACTTAGGAATTTCACATGATAATCAAGAGACCAAGGCTCAAAATCATTCTTTAACATATATTCATATACATGGATATGCACAACATAATCATATTATGCCACTAGGGAAAATGACTTAACATGCATTCTCAAAACCTTCATTTATGTGATATGGAGTGAAGATCTTTCAACCAAATTAGCTTATTTTACCAATCTCATTGCTATTTTATTTGGGCTAGGAACATAAATAACTAGTTGTTTCACCGATCAAGGAACTCAAATCACTAGCCATTTTATTTTTTTTTTGACTAGGGACTCGAATCACTAGTCATATAACTAGTCTAGGATCTCAAATCACTAGTTGTGCCATTTGACAAGGTCTTCTAACCTCAAGAGATCTATTTGGACTAGGATCTCGAATCGCTAGTCATATCACCAGTCTAGGAAATCAAATCACTAGCCATGTCATTAGATGAGGAACTTGAATCACCCGTTGTTTCATGGGACTAGGAACTCGAATAACTAGTCATGTGATTAGATGAGAAACTCAAATTGCCTGTCGTTATTAGTCTCCATTTGAACTTTTGACCCATTAGTTCATGCATTTACACTCATATAATTTATATAACATTTAAGGGCTTTAGCTCATTTAGCTAATTCAACATTAAACATGACCACTTCATTCAATTCATCATACCATACAATTTTTGGTCCTCAATACACACGCAACTATTCAAAATTCATTAACCACAATATATCATATTTTCACCATATTTGGTTAATACATAATTCAAGTTCATCTCTATGTCTAGGGCCTTACCCTTTCATTAGTAATCAATTAACAAGGTTATGAAATTCACAATACATGACCCATAATTCCTCCACAATATCAGTTACCAATCATTCATAGCTATTGGAAAATTGCTCTAGCTCAATGCATCACCAATAATATTTTTAGGCATTTTACTTAGACATTTTCACAAACACCTTATGTACTTACCTTTTACAAGGCCATTTTCATGGAGAAAATCATAAAGATTAGGGTTACTAATGAACCACATGTTAGACAACATAAAAAAAAACAGCCATATATGCAATTCATCCTCAATAGCATGAATAAACACAAGAATAAGTGAGAATCATCATTATGCATCATTTAGTAGCAAAACCCTTTTCATTAAATTTAAAAACCTCCATGAACACTTACTAATCCAAGTGTGAAATAGATGGGCTTCGAGTTATTTATAAAGAGGAAGAGGTATGTGCCTTACACAACTTTATTAACCAAGAATGTTGACTCCCCTTTGCTACTAGATGATCACCCTCCAAACCCTAGTCTCCAATTTTTCTTCAAGAAGCCTTTAGAGTGATTAGAAGTGTTTTAGTCTTGTAAAATGAAGACTTAGGAGTCTATAATTCCTTATATAGTGAGAGGGGTTAGGATTTTAGGCAATGGAAATGACCAAAAGGTCCTTAGTTAAAAGTTGAAATGTGAGCTAGTGAAGGGGTACGGCTCCCTCATACGATTCCCTTAGTGATCGTACCATAGGGTATATTACTGGTACCATAAATTGTACCCTAGGATTCTCCTAGGTGACACACATTGTTAAGGGTATTAAAACATACATATGAGTCATATCAAAAGGGTATGACGCACCCCCAGTCACAATCTTCAACCATATGCAAGACAGTTTACCTCAAGTTCAAGTCACTCTATACAATTTCCCTAGATACGACTCGTATATATAGGGTACGATTGAGGAGGGGTCTCTCATACCTAGGACAATATATGACCCTCAACACACTGCTTAGTCTATGAGGGGGGAGGGAAAGGGGGTATGAGTCATGACCCAGGGTACAACTCAAGTCTCTAGTCGTACCCAACTCAGAGACACAAAAATGAAGTTATTCTTCAATGGCTAAAAATCTAGGTGTTTCTATTCTCCTCAACTTGGATCATTCATCTGCGAATGAGGGGTAAGGGAAGAATAGACATGGGTAAAACTTTATCACATATCAAAGAAAATTTCAACATGTTAGAATAAGCACACACCAACAAGAATGCAACACAACATATGTCATGATTATTCAATAACTCATTAAGAATTCACTAGGGTATTCAAACCCTTTTTTATTAAGGGCACATGGATCCTTCAAATTTCAGGGAATAGAACCCATAATAAACTCAATACACAAGTCAAACCAAGAATATTAGAACATACCTCAATCAAAACTTTTTATGAAAGAAAACAAATACGGATAGTTGGACTTCATATCCCCTTCTGCCTCCCAAGTAGCCTTCTCAGACATTTGGTTCATCTATAAAACCTTTACTAAAGCCATTTCTTTTGTTCTCAACCATCAAACTTAATGATCTAAGATCCTCAGTGGTACCTCATCACAGAACAAGGATCCCAAACTATAAACATTGTCTAAACGAACAACCAATGAAGGATCAACCACACATTTATGCATCAAAGAGACGTGGAAAACTAGGTGAATGGAGTTCATACTAGAAGGAATCTCCAACTCATAAGAAGCATTACCAAACCTCTTCACAATAAAGTAGGGACCAATATACTGGGACTAAGCTTCCCCTTTTTACCAAATCGCATTACTCCCTTCATGGGAGACACTTTCAAGAACACCCAATTTCCAACACTAAAATCTAAGTCCTTACGCCTCACATCTACATAAGACCTTTGGTGACTTTGAGTGGTTTTCAACCTATCACTAATCACCTTCACCTCTTTAATCCTTGGTGAACTAGTTTAGGGCAAAGTAACTTACCCTCGCCAACCTCGTATCACCCAATAAGAGATAGACATCTCCTACTATAAAATGCCTCAAAAGGCACTATGCCAATACTAGAGTGGTAGCAATTATTATAGGTAAACTCAATCAAAGGAAAGTGGTCTATAATACCCCAAAATTTTTTTAGCTTAGTTCAGTCCATTAAGCTTGTTAAAAGGTCCCAGACTTAATTAAATTCTTGCTAAGTATTTAGACTTAGTGTTATTTTAGACTTCAAAAGTAGGCAATATTATTTTGCGATATTTATGTCCATTAAATTTTATATTTATGTTAATTCATTATCAGGAATGTCAATAGGTGTTCCCAAACAAGTTTTATATTTTTCAGACCTTGTTTAAACCATATTCGAGTGACTAAAATAGTGAGTCAACGCGACCTCAATGCGTCGCATAATCCATCATATTAACAGATAATTTTTCCCTCAGCTCAGTGAAATTTCTAGTGAATCGAACGGACTCAACGCGATGCATTGGCCGTTGCATTGATGACAATAACGTGATGCATCGGGCTACGTTCTATAACACAGTTTTTAGTTATTAAAAGGTCGCATCCTTGGGGTATTTGGATCTTTTTTCCACATCATTCATCCCCCAAAATATGAAATTAAACCCTTCAGAGATAAAAATTCATTCATTCTTCACAAATTGCTCAAGAACAAAAACCCTAGGTGATTTAATTTCAAAGTCAATGCTAAAGATTCCACCATCTTCAAGAATTTAGCAACCAATGTATGTGAAGTGTTCATCCAAGGGTCCCTTCCACCCTTGGAGTCTAAGAAACCTTTTTTAAACTTCTAGTGTATTGATTTCATGAATTCCATGTTGGTTTTGATTATATTCATGTTTATAATGATTAATTGTGATCCTAATCCATGTGTTGTTATAAGTTTCATGTGAGGTTAATTCATATATATGTAATATCATCTGAATCCATGTTATACCCATGAAATTATAAAGTTGGAGTTGAATAATGATGCCTACTTGTTTTTTAATGTTATCTACATATATCATGCTCATTAAGTGCTTGATGAATTGCTCATGTAAACTAATAAGAGAAAGAAATTATGTCATGTTAGATTATGTGCAAGTTGTATCATGACTGTGTTTGATAAAATGCCTCCATAATTGAGTTATGAACAAGTGCATATGATATGCTTTTCAACATTATGCATTTATTTACTTTTCATACTATCGAGTCCTGGGGTATTTAATACCTGACAATTTAGCTGTTTACCTAGAGTCAGTATCAGTTATAGAACAATCTTAGTCATGTCACAATCAGTATTACTCTTAGTTCGCTAACAAAGCTCAGTAGTATTCAGTCAGTTAACCAAATTTAGTAGTATTCTATCAGTCAACGAATCTTAGTGAACTCAGCTCAGTTTGGTTAAATAGTACAATTAGTAACAGTTCAGTCCAACCTAGCATGAACTAGGAAATTAATTTAGTATCAATTCAATTGGGAGTAGGATTAAGCATCGAGTGAAAGAAGGATGGGGATTCACCTTCGAGTAGAGGGTATGATCCTTAGAAGTAGTCCTTCTGTTCCAAAACTACGTATCCAGCATAGGTTAAGACATCAACTCATTTAAGGGTTAATGAGGTGATCTACCTGCCAGATGAGGGTACCACTGTTGTTAGGAGCACCTGCTAGATGAGGGTGACTCAACACTTATCTTTACCCGTGGTACAGTGTTGACACCCTTCCAGCTGAGGTTACAGGTTAGACCCCTAATCAGTTAGAAAAGGGGTATGTTGGTTAGATGAGTACTTCCTATAGTCTTAGTTTTAGTCTCAAAATAGAACTCAGTTTAGTTCTACAGATGCAGAACTGTCAGATACAGTCACTCAGCTCAGTGTAGAACTCAGTATAGTTCTACAAAATCAAGACTGTTAGATACAATCATTCAATTATTAGTAATACAATATCATTAAAGTCAAATATTAGTTAATTAGTATTCAGACTCAGTAGTCAGTGTTATCATGATCTCAGTTATAGTTTACGTATTCCTTCTTGTACTCTCATTCAGTCATACTCATGTTATTCAGTTATTATTATTCATGCATATGAACCTATGGATTTCATACTAACTTACTGAGAGTACCAGTACGCTCAAAGTACTGACATATTTTTTTATTTCGTACTATGATGTCTTATATCATAAGTTCGAACGCATGGGCTCCAAAGCACCCTTAGCTGTTTAGATTCTCAGCAGAAAGAGTTAGTTATGATTCTTTATAGTTCGAGGACATGATTATCTTTTAGCATTTTAGTTTATTTTTGGTAGTCGGAGTTCGTTGTGGGCTTGTCCCATCAACTCCACAATTCAGACTGTTTAGAGGCTTTTTAGACTAAAGTATTTTCAGACAGTTATTTTTTAGTATTAAGATTTTAGTATATAGTATTGTTTTCATATTTGAACCATATGGCAGTTTTCTGTATTTATCTCAGTTATATTGTTATTATAGGATTACTATTATTCAGTGCTCACAGCAGGTACCAATCATGGGTTAGCTTGTGGTCTTTCAAGATTATAAGCACCGTGTAGCATCTGAGGTGCAGAATCGGGGCATTACAAACTTGGTATCAGGGCCTAAGGTTTAATAGAGTCCAAGAAAGTATAAAAGCCACATTTCGTTGAGTCTTAAGCATAGGTGTGTAGCAAGCCATACTTATCGACAGAAGGCTAGTAGATGTTTTAGGAACAATTTCCCTTCTTTTAGTATTCACATTGTGCGGGTGAGAATGAGCTCCATGTTAGTATCTCTTTATAATCCAAGTTTATCTTCTATTTAAAGAATATGCCTCTATAGAGGAATCAGGGAAGAGGAATGAGAGACCAGCCAACCCCTAAGCCCGTCCATCCAGATCCTCTGGGTGAAGATGTCTCCCACGCTAAATTCAAAGTAGTTTTCACTAGTTTGGATCCTTCTATGGAATCCTAGAATGAATGACCATCTACCATTTCAGCCAACCCATTTGCCAATACTATCGCAACCAGGATTTGGGACTTCAGTTGAATGAACCCTCTGTCTTTTTCTATGTCAAAGTTAGATGAAGACCCACAAGAATACCTTGACCAGGTGCAGAAGGTTACAGATATTATGGGGGTGACTACTAGTAAGAGTGATGAGTTAGCTATATATTAGTTACAGGATGTGGCTCACTTGTGGTTTAAATAATGGAAAGCTAAGAGTACTATTGATGCAGGGCCCATAGTGTGGGGAGAGTTTGTTGTTGCTTTTCTAGATAGGTTCTTCCCTATAGAGTTGAGGGAAGAGAAGGTTCTAGAGTTTATAAATGTAAAGTAAGGCAACATGACATTACAAGAGTATTATCTCAAGTTTACTTAGTTAGCCAGATATGCCCCTCATGTGGTAGCAGATAGCAGATCTAAGATGAGTATGTTTGTCTGGGGTGTCTAGCAGTGTGGTCAAGAAGTGTAGTACCACAATGTTGATTAAGGAGATGGACAAATCTAGGCTCATTGTCTATGATTAGATGATAGAGGAGGCTAAGAATAGGGAGAAGAAGAGGGAGACTAAGAGAGTGAGAACAGGTAGTTTTAACTTTGCTCAGCCTAAGTCAGAGGGTGGGAATCATTCTTAGTTCTACCTAAAATCTTCAGTTCCAGCTACATTCTCAGCCAATTCTCCAGTGCTAAAATTCAAAGACGTCAATAAAGATAGGGCTTTAGGCCCAAAATCCCAGTGTAGTATTAGCAGTGCCCGAACAAATCCTCTCTGCCAGATATGTAGAAAAACCATCAGGGTGTCTATAGGGCAAGTAGTTATGTATGTTTTGGATATGGTAAGCTAGGTTACAGAGTCAGACAGTGTCCTCAGGTCAGTTCAAAGAGTCAGCATAACTATCCCTTAGCTCAGTACGGTCGCCTGAATCAGTAGGGTGCCGCTTCTAGTGCCTTCAATCGGCAATGACCAAATAGACTCTATGCACTTTAGTCCCGATAAGATCATGAAATTTCTCTTGATATGGTCACTGGTATGTTCCAAGTTTACCATTTACATATTTATGCTTTGCTAGATCGAGCAGCTTTTTTATCCTTTGTTACTCCTTATATAGTTGTTGACTTTGGAGTCAGTTCCAAAGTCCTAGCAGAGACTTTCTCAGTCTCTACCCCAGTGGGTAAATTTATCATGTCTCGATGAATATACAGGAACTTTCTGGTTATGGTATCTCAGAAAGTCACTTCAGCAGACTTAGTCGAATTAAAGATGACTGATTTTGATGTCATTCTTTGCATAGATTGGCTCCATTCTTGCTATGCCTCAGTTAAATACAGAAATAGAATTGTCCAATTTCAGTTTCCAAATGAGCTCGTCCTAGAGTAGAGGGGTAGTACTTCATAATTTAGGGGTTAAATTGTTTCCTACCTAAGGGCAAGATATATGATATATATTATCTTGTGTAAGTCAAAGAAGTTAGTTTAGAAACTCCCAATCTTGAGTTAGACCCAGTAGCATGTGAATTCCTAGATGTGTTTCCCGAAGATCTTCCTAGAGTTTCTCCCGAAAGGGAAATTGATTTCGAAATTGATCTTCTCCCAGATACTCAGCCCATATCTAGTCCTCCATATAGAATGGTAGTTGACAAACTCAGAGAGTTAAAGGACCAATTGAAGGATCTCCTAGATAAGGGATTTATCAGACTCAGTGTTTCCCGTGGGGTGCACCGATTTTATTCGTGTGTAAGAAAGGCGGTTCTATTAGAATATGTATTGACTACTGCCAGTTAAATAAATTCATAGTAAAAAAACAAGTATCCACATCCCAGAATCGATGACTTATTTGACTAACTTTAGTGTGCTAGTTACTTTTCTAAGAGAGACCTCATATCAAGCTATCATCATCTCACAGTCAAAGAATGTGATATCCCAAAGATAGCTTTCAGAACTTGATATGGTTAGTTTGAATTCTTAGTCATGTGCTTTGGTCTTATCAATGCCCCAGTAGCCTTCATAGACTTGATAAATTATGTGTTCAAGAAGTACTTGGACATGTTCGTTAGAGTCTTCATAGATGAAATTCTTCGCTACTCCCGCAGTGAACATAATCATGCAGATCATCTCAGAATAGTATTACAGACCCTCAAAAATAATTAGCTATTCTCCAAATTCAATAAGTCTAAATTTTGGCTAAGGTCAGAAGAATTCCTTGGCAATATCATTTTTGATGATGGCATTAGAGTTGATCCCCAAAAGATTGAGGCAGTAAAAACTATCCCAAACCCATCTACCCATCAGATATCAGGAGTTTCTTGGGTTTGGCAAGCTACTATCGATGGTTTGTTGAGGGATTTTCATCTATTGCATCCCTCATGTCCAGATTAACTCAGAAGAAGGTCAAATTTTAGTGGTCAGATTCTTGTGAAAAGAGTTTTTAGGGGTTAAAGACTCAAATCATTATAGCTCTAATTTTGACCTTAGCAGATGGTTTTATTGTGTATTGTGATGCCTCTAGATTTGGCTTGGTGTATGTTCTAATGCAGAGAAGAAGGTCCTAGCCTATTCCTCTCGACAGCTTAAACCCCATAAGAATAACTATCATACTCATGATCTTAAGTTAGCAGAAGTCGTGTTCGCCTTAAAGATTTGGAGGCACTATTTATATGGTGTTCATGTTGATGTTTTTACAGATCATAAAAGCCTATAGTATGTATTTTCTCAGAAATACCTAAACCTCCATCAGAGAAGATGGTTGGAGTTGTTGAAAATATATGACATAAGTATTCTTTATCATCCAGGCAAGGCCAATATAGTGGCTGATGATCCCAGTAGGATGTCCATGGGTAGTGTTGTTCACGTCGATGATGATAATAAGAAGTTAGTTTAAGAAGTTTATCAGCTTTCCCGATTAGGTGTCCATTTAGTTGATTCAGCAGAAGGTAGCATATGGGTGCAGAGTAGTTCAAAATCATCGCTAGTTTTTGAGGTGAAGGAAAATCAGGATAAAGATCCCAGTCTAGTCAAGTTGAAAGAATCAGTTAGACATCAGAAAGTAGAGGTTTTCTCCTAAGTGGGGATGGTTTGTTGCATTGTCAGGGTAAACTATCTGTGCTAGGAGTAGATGACTTGAGATAGCAAATTCTTATAGAATTGCACGGTACGCGTTACTTGATTTATCAAGGGGCCACTAAGATTTACTGTGGTCTGCGAAAGATCCATTGGTGGAGTGGGATAAAGAGAGACACAACAAAGTTTGTGGTTAAATGCTCAACATGTCAGCAGGTTAAGATTGAGCATCAGAATCCTAGTAGATTCATGTAAGAGTTCAGTATTCCCACATGGAAATAGGAAGAAGTGAACATGGACTTTGTGATGGGTTTGCCTTGTACTAGTCATCAGAACTTCTTAGTTTGGATCATTGTAGACAAAATGACCAAATCAACTTATTTTCTACCAGTCAATACCTCTTATTCAGCCGAGGATTATGCCAAACTCTATGTTAGAGAGTTAGCCAGCTTGCACAGTGTTCTGTTGTTAATTATCTCAAATAGAGGTACCCAGTTCACCTCTCATTTCTGGAAAGCCTTCTAAAAGGGTCTTGGTACCCGAGTTCACCTCAGTACAACTTTTCACCCTCAATCAGATGGTTAAGTAAAAAGGACTATTCAGACTTTAGAGGATATTCTGCGAGCGTGTGCGATAGACTTTAAAGGTAGTTGGGATGACCGCTTTCCTTTGATTGAGTTCGCATATAACAACAACTATTATTCCATCATTAAGATGGCTCCATTTGATGTGAGTGAGGCCGCAGTGGTAGGGCCTAACTTGGTATTTGATGGCTTAGAGAAAGTTCAATTGATCATGAAAAGGATTAAGATAGATCAAAGATGATAGATATCATACTCAGATGTGCTTAGAAAGGATCTCGAGTTCGAGATTGGTGACTATGTGCATCTAAAAATCTCTCCTATGAAAGGAGTGGAGCGGTTTGGAAAGAAGGGGAAACTTAGTCTCTGATATATTGGTCCTTATTGAATTCTCAGCCACTTAAAAAGGTAGCTTACGATCATGATTTACCTTCAGATCTATCTTCAGTCCATCCAGTGTTCCACGTCTCCTTTCTAAAGAAATGCATAGGTGACGCATCAGTCATAGTCCCCATAGAGGGTATAGATGTTCAGATAGCCTCTCTTATAAAGAGATCCCATTTGAATTCCTTGATTACCAGATTTACAGACTGAGGAATAAAGAAGTTCCTCTAGTCAAAGTTCTTTGGCGAAATCAGTCCTTTGAGGGAGCTACTTGGGAAGCTGAAGCAGATATGCGAACCAAGTATCCTCACCTGTTCTACGCAAACTCAGACTCATCTCAAGGTAATAGTTTTCATTAAGCTTATTCAGTTTCATGCTCAAATTTTCATTACAACCTTGGTATCAGTTACCATTGCATATTCAGTCATATGCTCATGAGTCAGTTCAGTCATGTATTTATGTATCAGATATGCATGTTCAGTATGAAAAACTCAGCTTATCAGCAATCCTAGTCATGCATTCATGAACCATATTCAGTTATGTACTCATGCATCAGATATGCATGAGCAATATGAAATTTTAGTATTTTAGTAGTGTTAGTCATAAAATTATGTTACAGTTATGCTTGTCCAGTATGCAAGTTCAGTTTGTCAGTTCAATCATCCTAGTTTGTCTTATTCGAGGAAAATGTACGTAAGGGGGAGATATTGTAAAACCCCGCAAAATTCTTAATTTAATTCAGTCCTTTAAGCTTGTTAAGGGGTCGCAGACTCAGAAAATTCTAGCTAAGTATTCAGACTTAGTGTTATTTTAGCCTTCAAAAATTGGCAATCTTATTTCACGACCTTTACGTCCATTAAATTTTGATATTAAGTTAATTCATGATTAGGAATGTCAATAGGTTTTCCCAAACAAGTTTTGGATTTTTCGGACCTCGTTTAGACCATATTCGAGTGACCAAAATAGTGATTCAACGTGATTTTGACACGTCGCATCGTTCATCGCATTGGCAGATCATTTTTCCCTCAGATCACTACAATTTCCAGTGAATTGATGTGGAATCATCGCGGCGCATTGGCCATCGCATCGATGGTAATGAAACAGCTTGTCGGTTGGTACATCAATAACATAGTTTTCATTCATTAAAAGTCCACATCCTTGGCGTATATGGGTCTTTTTTCCACGTCCTTCAGCCCCCAAAACACGAAATTAAACCCTTTGGAGAGAAAAGTTCATTCATTCTTCACAAATTTCTCAAGAACAAAATCTCTAGGTGATTTAATTTCAAAGTCAAGGTTCAAGATTCTACCACTAATCTTCAAAAATTCAGCAACCAAGGTATGTGAAATGTTCATCCAAGTGTCCTTTCCACCCTTGGAGTCCAAGAAACTATATTTGAACTTCAAGTCTGTGGATTTCATGAATTCCATGTTGGATTTGATTATATTCATGTTTATAATGATTAATTAGGATTCTAATACATGTTTTGTGATAACTTTTATGTGGGGTTAATATATATATATATACACACATATATATATATGTAATATCATGTGAATCAATGTTGAACCCTAGAAATTCTAAAGTTGGTGTTGAATTATGATGCCTACTTGTGGTTTAATGTTATGTACATATATCATGCTCATTAAGTGATTGATGAATTGCTTATGTGAACTAATAAGAGAAAGAAATCATGTCATGTTAGCTATGTGCAAATTGTATAACTTAAGTGTTTGATAATCCATGAATCAATTATGAACAAGTGCACATGATTATGCTTTTCAAGACTATGCTATGATTTACTTTGCATGCTATCGAGTCCTGGGGGTATTTAATACCCAAAAATTTAGCTATTTACCTTAAGCAAGTGTCAGTTATAGAATAGTCTCAGTCATGTCACGGTCAGTAATATACTCAGACCGCCAACAGAGTTCAGTAGTATACAGTCAGTTAACTGAATTTAGTATTATTTCGTCAGTCAAGAAATCTTAGTCAACTCAGTTCAGTTGAGTTAAACAGTGCAATCAGCAACAGTCCAGTCCAGACTAGTATGAACTAGGAAATCAGTTCAGTGTCTATTCAGTTAGGAGTAGGATTCAGCACCGAGTAAACTCAAGGATGGGGACTCACCTACCAGTAGAGGGTGTGATCCTTAGAAGCAGTTCTTGTGTTCTAGAACAACTTAGCCAGTGTAGGTTGAGACATCAACCTATCTGTTGAGGGTTAATGAGTTGATCTACCTTCCAAATAAGGGTACCACTATTCTCATTCAGAGTACCTGCCAGATGAGGATGACTTAGCATTTGTCCTTACCTATGGTACGGTATTAATACCCTTCTAACTGGGCTTATAGGTTAGATCCCTAATCAGTTAGAAAAGGGGCATATCGGTTAGATGATTACTTCCCACAATCTCAGTTTCAGTCTCAGAATATAACTTAGTTCAGTTCTACAGATTCAAGACTATCAGATACAGTCACTCAGCTCAGTATGAAACTCAGTATAGTTCCACAGAATCAAGACTGTCTGATACAGTCATTCAGTTATCAATAATACAGTATCAATAAAATCAGATATCAGTTAATCAGTATTCAGACTCAGTATTCAGTCTTATCGCGATCTTAGTTATAGTTTACGTATTCATGCATGTACTCTCACTCATACTCATGTTATTCAGTTAGTATTGTTGATGCATATGAACCCATGCATTTCATCCTACCTCACTGAGCATACCAGTACATTCAAAGTATTAGCACATGCTTTACTTTTGTGCTATGATGTCTTCTATCATAAGTTTAGACGCACGAGTAGCTGAATTAGTTGGGGGCTTGTCCCATCAACTCCACAGTTCAAACCATTTAGAGGCTAAACTGACTAGAGTATTTTCAGGTAATTGTTTTTCAGTATTCAGATTTCAGTATACAATATTTTTTTCTTTTTTCAACCTTATAGAAATTTTCTACATTTATCTAAGTTATCTAGTTATTGCAGTATTACTTTTATTCAGTGCTCACAATAGGTACTAGTACCATGTGTTCAACTTTCACATAATGACACACCAGACACATTGCCACTTGCCTAGCTACGTAACGCTTCATACCACTCCACCAATAAAACTCTCTAAGGTCATGATAAATCTTGGTGGAACTGGGATGAATAGCATACCATGATTTAAGAGCCTCCAACATGATCCTTTCCGTCACTTCATCAACGTCAAGAACACATAGCATACCTTGGTATCTCAACATACCATCACCACCAATCACAAAGTCCGCAACCTTATATTGACCTATATTACTCTTAATTTTCACCAAATTGGGGTCCAAGACTTGGTTTTCCTTTATCTTAACAACAAAAGACGATTCAGATACCAGATGCACAAATACACTACCACCATCAGAGTCTGAAAGTTGAACTCCCTGATTTGCCAATCCGGTGAATATCCCTAACTAATTCCCGCTTATCCTAATCTATATAGGCCAAACATCCCATGGACATTCAACTATGAGCTTTAGAGACTACATTTACATTACAGGGATGGTAATGAAGACTCATGTCTTAGTCTTTTCATAGATCAAGCCACCTTTTTTACGGAAGATTCAACTGCTTTTGAGTAAACACATATTGAAGGATCTTGTGATCAGAAAAGATGTTGACATAAACACCATAAAGATAATGTATCCAAATTTTTAACGAAAATACCACGGCTAACAACTCTAAGGTATGAGTAAGGTAATTCTTCTCATGAACTTTCAATTTCCTAGAAGAATAGGCTACCACCCTACCATGTTGTATCAATATGCACAAAGATCAACTCAGGAAACATCAAAATAAACCACAAAACTCTCACTACCCTCAGGCAAAGTCAAAATCGGAGACGAAGTCAATTTATCTTTTAATTTTTCAAAACTACCCTCACACTCATCAGACATAAGAACATGACCTTTTTTTGGATCAACATGGTCTACGGGGCAGCTATAGTAGAGAAACTCTCCACAAACCTTCTATAATAATTGGGCTAGACCCAAGAAACTATGAATATTGGTTAGAGTCACAGGTCTAGGCCACTTCTTAATCGCCCAACCTTTTAGGGATCCACCATGATCCCTTCACTAGAGATGGAATGACTAAGAAAATCCACGAATTTCAACCAAAACTCACAATTAGAGAACTTGGCATACAAAAGATGATCCTTCAAAGTTTGTAATACGGCACGGAGGTGATCTACATGATCCAACTTACTATTGGAATACACTAAGATATCATCAATGAAGTAAATGACAAACATGTCCAAGAATGGATGGAAGACCCTATTCATCAAATCCATGAATGTCACTGGGCATTGTTTATCCCAAAGGACATGACAAAAAATTCATAGTGACCATACCGGGTTCTAAAGGAAGTCTTAGGGGTATAATCTTACCTAATCTTAAGCTTATGATAACCTGATCTAAGATCAATCTTAGAGAAACACTTTGCACCCTAAAGTTGATTAAACAAATCATCGATCCTAGGAAAAGAATATTTGTTCTATCTGGTCACTTTGTTAAACTGATGATACTTAGTGTACATATGTAGGAATCTATCCTTCTTACGCATGAACAATATGGGAGAACCCTAAGGAGACATGGTAGGATAGATAAAACCTTTATCTAAGAGGTCATTCAATTTCTCTTTTACTTCTTTCAACTCTACCGAAGCCATTAAATGAGGAGGAATAGAGATCGGTCGAGTGTCCGGAACAAGATCAATCTTAAAATCAATTTCCCTATTGGGAGAAACACCAAGTAGATCATTGAGAAACACCTTGGGAAACTCATTAACCACAAAAATGTATTCTAGAGAAGGTTCTTCTGAGTTAGAATCTTTAACTCAGACCAAATTATACAAACATCCCTTTGAAACCAACTTCTGGGCCTTATGATAAGAGATGAACTTTCCTTTAAGCACTAAGGAATCGCCTTCTCATACAATGACCTGCTCATTAGGGAATTTGAACATGACCTTATGGATAAACAATCTGAGGAAGAATAGTAAAAGTGCAACAAATCCATCCTCCGAATAACATTAAAATCGACCATGTCCAACTCTATCAAGTCTATAAGAGTATCCCTACCACTAAAAGAAATCACAGACCCTAATAGACTCTTCTAGAAACAACATTGTCTCCTAGTAGGGTAGAAATTGAAAAAGGAACCGACAAACTCTTGGGACCATAATCAACATGCACAGCTACATACAGGGTCACATAAGAAAGAGTACACCATGGATCAAGTAAATAATACACATCACAAGACAATATTCTCAATATACCCATGATAAAATTAGGACATGCCTTAGAATTCTGGCGAGTAGTAAGTTCATACAAGCGGTTCCGACCAACGCCAGTGCCAAAAACAAAAGTGGAAGCATACATAGCACCCTTTGGTGTGAGAGTATATGGAGTAGCAATAGGGGCCCTGTTGGCTAAGGTAGCCATCTGAGAAGGGCACTCTCGCTGCATGTGCCTGACCTGACCATAATAAAAATATTTGTCTCTCCCCTTCTCACACTTACCACGTTGACTCTAACTATAGAATATGTAAGAAGGGTGGGGTGGAGCCAACTAGGCACTACTAATATGAAGTTGGGCACTCTGTTCTTAGATCCCGCTACTAAACTCAGGAAGACAACCAACAAAAAACTTCAGGTAAGGAGAACAAATACTAGCTGAGGAAAACAAACCTGAACTCCCCAACTTCTTCACATCTTCCACTTGTTTCATATATACAACAAACCTAGAGATGTCCATGTTCGTAATCAACATAACTGCCTTTCTTTTAGAAACTAGCTCATGAAACAAACTTATGCATTCTAGCCTTCATGCTAGAAACCATATTGAGAGTATACCTAGACAATTGATGGAATTTCAAGGCATACTCTTGAGCGTACATCCTTCCTTATTTCAAGTTCACAAACTCTTCTATCTTTGCCTCCCTTAACTCTTGAGTAAATAAGAGGTAAAGGAAAGCCTCAAATAAATCCTCCTACATGGTAGGTTTAGCATTAGCACCCCTAGACAGCTCCCACCCTTCTTACCACTGGTACGCTATATCTTTAATTGGTTAGAAGCAAACTTAACGACCTCTATCTCCTAATTATGCATGATTTGAATGATCTTCTCCATTTAATCAATGAAGCTTGAAGGATCTTCCTCAACCTTTGTACCATAGAACATAGGAGGGATCAACCTCTTAAATTGGGAAATTCTTATGGCCTTAGAAGAAATGATAGTCAGAGCACCATACTTTACTTTAGAGGCTACCATTTGAGTTAAGAGGTTGATAGAGCGATGAAAATCGACATTAGTACCATCCATTTTAGGTGATAAGATAAGAGGGTCACTCTTATAGTCAGGGTTAGTGGGGGTAGGTGGAACTCCACGAAGATGGTTGGATTCCACAACCCTAGCCCAGGTCTTAACTCTAAAAATTAGATAAGCTTCATCCATAGGGCCCTTATAGAGGGTTTTCCTGAGCCTCAGATCTTCTTAGAGGCATGATCTGAAAGATAGCAAATAGAAATAAGTGAAATCCAAGACCCTAGACTCTATAGCTTTAGATTGAAAGAAGAGATAGGGAAATATTTCCTAAAATGTCTCATAGCTCTATTTTTATAAGTGTAGTGTGCTTTACACCCATTAAAGAGACTCTACATAACACAGTATTGTGGACTCCAAACTGACCATGAACCTATGCTCTGATACTAACTTGACATGACCTAAACTAGGGTTATGTCGTATAGGTACCTCAAGCACACATGGACCAAAGGTTTCCCCATAACCCAACCTATCCATCAACAATAATCTACAAGGGTCGGATATAATCAAATCATAATAATAAGAAAGTGGAAATGTGACTATGTTTCAAAGATTAACAAGACCAACTATTTCATAACTATCAACACACTAGCCTAATATTCCTAAGTCCATAGTAATCTATAACACCTCTGTACAAACTAAAGTTTAGAAATGTGTACATTGGCACAAGCCCCCAAAGATAGCCAAATCAAGTCAAAATAAACTAAGTCTAAAGATAGGAGACCAAGGGTGAATGTCTTCTGAAATAAGGAAGCTTACCACTCCAAAGTCAATGCACAAACTGCTTCAATCCACTAATCACTGCAGAGGAAAAGAAGTTGATGCTCCGGCCCCTACATCGTGTGGGGACATAGCATCCAGAGATGGTTAGCAATTTGAATACTAGCATGTAACTCAAAGGTAAAGATAAAATAACATCATCATTTCACAACAAGTCAATACATTATCATCATTCATGTTGATACACTTATCCTTACACATAGGCATTTCACATGCTAATTAAGAAACCAAGGCTCAATATTATTCTTGAACATATACTCATACACATAAATATACACAACACGAACAAATTGTGACACAACGGAAAATGACTTAGCATGCATTCTCAAAGCATTCATACATATGATATGGAATAAAGAACTTTCAACCAAGTTAGCTCATTTGACCTATCTCATTGCCCTTTCAATTGCACAAGGAACTTTAATCACTAGTTGTTTCATCAGTCTAGGAACTTGAATCACTATCCATTTTATTTTGTTGGACTAGGAACTAGGATAACTAGTCATATCACTGATCTAGGTACTCAAATCACTAGCTATTTCATTTGACGCAATATTCTCACCTCAATAGATCTTTTTGGACTAGGAACTTGAATTGCTAGTCATATCACCGATCTTGAAACTAGAATCTCTAACTCTAACATTAAACGAGGAACTCAGATCACCCATCATGTCATTATACTAGGAACTCAATTCACTAGTCATGTTATTAGAAGAGGGACTCTAATCACCTGTCATCATTAGTCGCCATTTAAACTCTTGACCAATTAGTTAATGCATTTACACTCATACAATTTATATCAAATTTAAGGGCTTTGGCTTATTTAGCCAAAATAATATTATACATGATCACATAGTCCTCATGGGAGCCATCATTTCTCAACCATCTCAATAAGCCAATGCCTTCAGTCAATTCATCATACCATATAATTTGTGGTCCTCAACACCCAAACAACTACTCATATTTCATTAATCATAATATATCACATTTTCACCACACTAGGTCCAATACATAATTCAAGTTCACCTCTATGTCTAGGGCCTTACCCTATTGTTAGTCATCAACTAACAAGATTATCTAATTCAGAATACATGGCCCATAATTCCTTCATGATATCATTTATTATTCATTCATAACTATTGGACCATTGCCCTAGTTCAATGCATCACCAACAATTTTACTAGGCAATTCACTTAGACATTTTTACAAACACCTGATGTACTTACCTTTTACAAGGCCATTTTTATGGTAAAAATCATCAAGATTAGGATTACTAATGAACTATATGATATACCACATACAAAAAGCACAAACATATTCAATTCATCATCAGTAGCATGAATAAACACAAGACTAAGTGAGAATCATCATTATTCATCATTTAGCGAAAAAAAACCTTTTCATTAAATTTCAAAATCTCCATATAAACTTACTAAGCCAAGTTTGAAATACAAGGGTATATAGTTATTTAGAAAGGGTAGTAGGTACATGCATTAATCAACTTGAATAACTATGAATGTTGAGTCCCTCTTACTACTAGATGATCACCCTCAAAATCCTAGTCTCCAATCTTGCTTTAAGAAGCCTTTAGAGTGTTTAGGAGTGTTTTAGTCTTGTAAAATAAAGACTACGGAGGCTACAATGCCTTATATAGTTTGATAAGTTAGGTTTTTTGGAAAGGGAAATGGCCAAAAGGTCCTTAGTTAAAAGCTAAAAAGTAAGCTCGTGTAGGGGTATGACTCCCCCATATAATTTTGTTAGTGGTCGTATCCTAGGGTATGCGTGGTACCCTAATTCGTACCCTAGGATCTTCCTAGGTGAAACACACTATTAAGGGTATATAAGCTTCAACCGTATATAAGACAGTTTACCTCAAGCTCAAGTCTCACTCTTTACGATTACCCTAGATACAACTTGTATACATAAGGTACGATTGAGGAGAGGTAACTCATACATAAGATAGTTAGTGAACCTCACTAGACAGCCTAGGATATGAGATGGGAGGGAAAGGTGGGTACGAGTTATGACCAAGGGTACGACTCAAGTGTCTAATCGTACCCTACTCAGAGACACAAAAAGAAAGTTATTATTCAATGCTTCAAAGTCTAGGCATTTCACATAGGATAATGATACAAAATAATGTGAAATTTTATAGTAGATTGAGAAATTACCACCAATACCTAAAACCCAGCCTAGTTATAACTAGTAATAGATTATAGTGGCATTTTCATTTACGCACACATATAGTTATTCTCACAAAGGCATAAACCTAATTAATTTAATAAATTAATTACATCTTTTAGCAATAAGTTTTGATAACCCAAAGTGAAACTTAATATTTTAAACACACAATCAATTGTACAAAATCCTCATTTTAATTTATTGCAATAATTTAAGCATTACCAGCTAAATCAAAGTCATTTGTGACACTTTAAAGTGATTTTATTTCTCTGATTCCCTGTTGGTTTGACCATGACTCCTATGTTTGATAAACGTATTGCTAATGATCACGTACTTTATTTCCTAGAGTGCATTTGAGTGCTATCTTTTAAAAATAAATACGCCCGCATGATATGAAAGAAAATAATGTTTTAAAAGGCTTATAGTTATACCAAGAGATTTTCTTAGAATTAAAATCAGTTTTAACTATAGATATTTCAGTATAACTTTTTAAAACATAATCTCTAATAAAACGATGCTTCGCATAAATATTCTTTGATCTACAATGATGTAGAAAATTTTTAGATAGACAATTATAACTATAATTATCATAGAGTTATTTTCCTAGTTTAACAGATAAGTCATAGTCACTAAGTTGATAAATCATGCAAATAATATGATCACAACATAAATGAATAGAAATATATTCATTCTCAGTGGTAGAAAGAGAAACACAATTTTTCTTCCTGCTATTCCATGAGATAAGTTATTTTCCTATAAGTTGGAAAGTTTTGCTTGTGCTTTTTCTATCACTTTTATTATCTACATAATCTACATCTTAAAAATCATTAAGAACAAAATCACTTGATTTAGGATACCATAATCCATATAAAGTGGTACCAATGAGATATCTAATAATACATTTGACGTTAGTCAGAGGCGACTCCTTAAGAGCTGACTAGAATCAAATACATTTGTAAACACTGAACAAAACACCTTGTTGACTTGTTGTGAGATATAAAAGAGAGATAATAATACAATTCTATTAAGTTATTCAACATATTTGCCTTTATCATCAGTTTCCAGGGCACATGTTAAACTCGTAGGAGTTCTAATGGCTTTAGCATTACTTATGCCAAAATTTTGAATGAGTTCTTTCGTATACTTACTATAGTAAATGAAAGTTCATTAGGTTGACAATGGATAGTTCCACAAAGAAAATGAACTCAAGAATAAAGTTAACTCACCAATTATACTCATATTGAATTCACTTTGCATTAACTCAGACATTTCTTTCTGTAAATCAACATTAGTACTTCCAACACTAATATCATCAACATAAAAATGAATAACCAGAATCCTAGAGGAAGTTATTTTAATGAACAAAGTAGGATCAATCTTTCCTTGAAAATGTCATGATCAGTCAATATATTACATAACCAATCTTACCATGCATGAGGTTCTTACTTTATATCATATAGAGCTCTCAATAATTTAAACACATGATAAGGGTGCTTCAGATCTTAAAAACTAAGGGGTTCTATTACTAACACTTTCTCTTGAATAAGGATATTTAGATAAACACTTTTTATGTCCATTTGAAATTGTTTAAAACTTTTATGAGATGCATATGTAAGTAAAATGTGAATAAATTCTAACCTTTCTAGGTGCAAAGGTTTCATCATTGTTAACTCTCTCCTGTTGTGTGTAGACTTTGGCAACTAGATGAGCTTTATTTCTAACCACATCATCTAATTTATTCATTTTGTTTCTAGAAACCTATTTACTTCCAATGATGGAAGTGTTTTAAGGCTTTGGAACCAAGGTCCACATATGATTTTCATTGAACTGCTCAAGTTCTTATTTCTTGAATTTGGCCCAGCTTTCATCATTCAAGGTCTTATTTACCTTTTCTTCGTTAAAGTTGAGATATCAGTGCAATATTATCACTTATTTTACTGGAAGTCCTCATTTTTATTCCTTTCTAGGGATCTCTAATGATGAATTTTGTTGGATAGTTAGGCTCACTTATCCATTTATTTGGCATAAGTTCAATTAGTAATTGATCATTATCTGAGATAGCTGACTTCATTACAGAGTTGACTTCCCTAATAATGGTCTTCCTTGTTTTAAATTGTACATCCTCATTATCTGTGTTACTAGCATTGCCAACCATACAATTATAGTCATTAAAAATAACATGAAAATATTCATTAATGAAATGATTATGTTTATTGAAAAATCTATAATATCTACTAGTATTGGAATAACCCCTAAAAATGCCTTCATCACTTCCAGGATTAAACTTACTAGTGTTGTCCTTACCATTATTATGGATTATAAGTTGTCAATTTGATGACTTGATAGTACCTTATAATGCTTAAATTATCATGCTTTTCCAGTAATTTGGTGTTAACCTTATGTATAATACATGTTTGTATAGGAAAAGATTGAAAATAAAGATGAGCAAGAAATTTAAGTCAATGAAAGGTCAAATATGTAAGAAAAAGAGCCTTAAAGATCACATGAACATGTTGGGACACAACTCACATAAGTGGGTGACCAAAATAAGGAAAACAACCCCATGTGTGCCCCATCTGCACCGAGTCTTCTTTAGATCTACTTAGGATATACTTTAGATCTACTGAAGTAGAGCAAGAGTGGTAGAGGATTTATTATAAATTTAGTAAAACGTGAATTTGGGGCTAAATTATGGGTGTTTAACTCATTTCCACATTATTGAACATTATAGTACTATTAAGCTAAAAACATATTAAAGGGATTGTCAAGTGAAGAATTAGTGATTTTTATTAATTCTATATGTATTTTTGATAATGATTAGATGACTACAAGGGACCAGGTCCCTGGATATTTGAGGCAATAGTACAACTGGTATGCATCTCTTCAACTTTGTTTGTTTGTGCAACAAACTAGCAGGTGCTGCTTGTACTAATAAGGACACCTAGTCCAATGGAATTTAAAATCTAATAATCATTCATATTTAAAAGAAAAATATTCTACTACATTAAATAGTTTCTACAAATATAAAAAAAGAGTGATGAATAAAGAGAAGGACTAAAACTCCATATTTGATATTGCTCAAGCTCTTTTGCCCTATGTATGTGTTGATTTAGGGAGTGTCTTGAGTGAGTTTTGTTTTGTAGAAGAATTACTCTTGATATAAAAGTAATGATCTCTTATCATTGTTTAGGTAGAGTTTCCTAAGTCCAAAACTTAGTAGAGGTAATCAGTTTAGATAGTACCCTCATAGAGTTATCAAGATGAGCTTGTAATAGAGTTATTATAAGGAGAAGGAACCTAGATTTAGGTTCATTAAAGGTTGTAATCAAGAGTTTGATTATAGTAGATTTTGAGATTCTTTTTAGGACATGCCATGATTTTTCCTTCCATGAGCAAGAGGGTTTCCACATTAAATTCTTGTGTGTTGTTATTTTCGTGAACAATCTTTAGTTTTCTTGCACTTTACTATTTTATTGTCTGTGAGTGACTTTGAGGGACTAGGTCCTCTACTGTGTGGTGCAAACCCCAAGGGTTCGAAAATTTGTATCAATGCCATAACACTCTAAAAGGTTCACACCTAGAGTGATTTTGTTAGCATGGACACACCACCTAACCTTGTAGAAGGAAAATCTACCACAAGACAACCAAATTTAATGGATAGTACTATCGATGGTGGAAACCAAAGATGTTTGAATTAATTATGGCTAAGGATAGTGAGCTGATGGACATAATTCTTTATGGTCCTTATGTACCTATAAGAGAAGTCAAAGAAGGAGATATTACAAGAATGGTTATCAAAGGCAAAGGGAATTCAAAGAAGAAGATAGGAAACGAATTGAGAAGAACTACAAGGCAAAGAATCTACTAGTGTGTTATATATGTACATATGAATATAACATGATTTCTGCACGTGAAAAAGCTTTAGAAATCTAGGATTGCTTGAAAACTACTTATGAGGGACCTATATATATAAAGGATTCTAAAGTTGACATACTAACAACACAGTAAGAAACCTTCACTATGAAAGTAGGTGAGATAATAGAAGAAATGAAAATGAGATTCACTTCCATCACAAATGAGCTACACTACATAGGAGAAGTGATTCCATTATATAAGAAACTGAGGAAAATTCTAGGTTTTCTTCCCAAGTCATGGGAAACCAAAGTGGATGCCATAGCTGAGGCTAGAATTCTGAAGACCCTCACTATGGATAAACTTATCGAGAACTTGTAAACCCATAAACTCAAAAAACAACAAGGAGAAGAGAAGAAAAAGGTAAAAGGGAAAAATCCTTGGCATTAAAATCTTCAATGTTGAGTTTAAATGAATAATACATTTATGTTCCCTAATTGGAAAAAAGAATCATTAGAGCTATGAGAAAAAGTAACCATTTTCAAAGATGTGGATCTAGCCTCAATAAAGAAGCCACTATAGAAGTTTGTCACAGATATGAAAGTCCTAAACATTTCATTAAGTATTTTCCAATGTATAAAATGGAATATAAGGATTATCTCAACACTGGGGATGAAAGTGGAAAGAACAGGGACCAAGTCCTTGTAAAATCAAAAAGACATATTACAGCTAATCTTGCAGTTAAACAAGCCTTAGCTAGTTGGGGTGACTACTCTAGTGAATCTGATGAAGTTGAGAAGTCTATAGATGTTTCCATGCTTGTTGTGGAGGTTAATAAGGTGACCTTTGATTTCCTATTTTCTTTTATGGAAAACACTGAATATGAAGAATAAAATGAGGTAACACTTTTTGACCTTAAAGTAAACTTGGACAGCTGTTTATCTAGAAAGATAAAAAGTCTTGCATATGTGTTAATTAACTTTGTGTGTAATGAATGAGAAATTTTTTTTCTAGAATTAAAGGTGGAAAGTCAAGAACTTTAGTTAATTGCTTTAACTCTTAAAATATATGAAACTAACTAGCAGGTTATCAAGTTAAAATTTAAAAATCTGAATTTAGTAAGTCAACTAGACAATAGAGATGATGCCTGTAATAAAGAAAATATTAATGTTTTAGGAGAAAAAATAAAAGATCAAGAGCTTGAGCTGGTATCTTTAAATCTCTAGATGTTTGAAACTAAGGAATTGGTTGCTAAGCTAAAATTTGGAAATATGAGTTTGGTAAGTCAACTAGATAAAGTAAATGCTTCTGAGAGTAAAGGGAAGAAAGAAACTTCAATTTTTCATGCTGATCTTGAAAAAATATTTGAGGATTATCAAAGTCTTCTCATGACTGCACTTTAAAAGAATAAGGAATTAGAAAGGGACCTGATCCGTCTAAGGTATAGCTGCACTTTAGAAGAATAAGAAGTTAGAAGGAGACCTGATCCGTCTAAGGTAAGAACTCAAAAAATCCCTTCAATGGAATTCATCCTCACAAATCATTCTAACCTAACAGGTCAAGGAAACAATAATGGAAGTTCCTTAAGTATCAACACAAAACTCATTGATTTAGGTCACATGGCAAGGTTGATCAAACTGTCAGAAACAAAGCATATAAACCCTTGTGCACTTACTATGGAAGATATGGATACCTTAAAGAAGATTTACAAAGTAGACTAAAAGAAATAATGAAAATATTAGACATGTCCATCAAAGGAGCACCTATCCCAAAGGTTTGAGACCTTAGAGAAACAAGATGAAGCTCACATTACCTAGATAGACAAAGAAGGATTAAATCACACCTCTGTCCTTCTAATAGGAACTTAAAGTCAAATAGGTTCCTACGTATAAGAAATGATTGTTAGTACAGGATTGAGAAAGGTTTTTCAATAAAAACAATCTTCTTAATATTTAATTGCTTAAGGGTATGAAGGAAATGTTTAATTGTATTTTCTTTTCAGAGACACTTCAAGGTGAAAGTGTATTATGTGAGTAGGTAAAAAGGGTCAAAATTATAGTTGATAGGAATAGTCAAGATCCTAATAATGAATAAGAAAATGATGAATGAAAATTCAAAAATCTCAATCACCAATGTTAGCTCAAGTAGAAGAACTCCAAAGAAGTATCTAGTCAGAATTCACAGGACCTGGTCCTGGTGGACCTCTTTTCAGAAGGAATAATTCATTCCTATCCTAAGAATGAGCTAACAAAGATATGGAAAAGGCTGCCAAGTTTAAAGCATGCAGAAGGAACTCTGGACATTTGAAGAATGAAAATTCTTGGACCTCCTCCACAGACCTATTTCCAGAATAAATCATGGTATAATGTGGTATAATGAATCTAACAAGCTGATGATGGGATTGATTAGATTAGCCTAACCTACTATCAAGTGAATCAGTGTCTCTCCAAAAAATTATTATGTTTAGGAGGAAGGTATCCTTGGTATATTAGGTACATGTTAGTCTAACACAGTATTATACCATTTGCAGGTATACATCCATGGGAACAACATTGGAGGTGGACTGATGTGACAAGAATAAAGTTGAAGATTTTCTTAAACTAGAGAGACACCTGGACCCATCTCTTAGGTTAGCATCTTGTATGTGCAAATTTTGTCTATTTTATAAAGAAAGAAAACCTCATCCTCCCCGTCCTTATGTCAAAAAAAGTTATCCTATGTTAAAAATGAAGGTGAATCACGTATAATCTAAAATTTATTATATCTTGTTCCCATAGAAAAAATTTCCTAGTTCTCATTATTATTTAAATCTTCCTGGACCCACTCCTTCTCTTATAAAAAAGAAAAGTCTCAATACCAAATAGCCTTTCTAAGAAAAAAATGTTCCTAATTGTTGTAGCTCTCCCATTTTTATGTCCTTCAAATGATTCTGAGCTTAGCATTCTTAAAAATCCCTTTCCAAACCTTCCTATAAAACATCCTTCTTCTCCACTATTCAAAAATCTAACTGATTCATCATTCAACCTATTAATGAAGAGTCATCCTAGAATCGTCAAAACTATTTTGATGGTGTTGTGATGGATGAAACCTGAGTTGTTGAAAACCTCATATTATTGACAAATAGCCAAGGAAAGAGCATAGTTGATCACAAGAAAAATAATATCAGTAAAAAACAAGGAATCTCTAGAAAATAGGAAGGAAGTTTTACTGAAAAACATCTAACACTTGAGGGACCTGGCCCCAAGAAGAGGAAAATAGATAAAAAGAATTTGTGATCATGTATACTAGAATAAAGAATGGGAGAAAAGTAAGGTTGTATCCAAGGAAGTTAATATTAGCTTGTAATACCCCAAAAAATACAACTCAATATTAGCTCCATGTTTCAAGATCATGCATAGTACTGTAACACCACGATTCGCTGAACCAAAATGCTACACGGTGCTCATGACCTCGAGGCACCACAAGCTAACCCATGACTGATATCTGTACCTGTATATAATAATGCGGAATACATAGAACTGTAAGGCCATAAGGTTCAACTGAATAAAACTATGTGGCTCAATCTGAAAGCTAAGTCTGAACGTAAATCTGAACTTAAATCTAAAATACTCTAAACTATATGAATAAGGAGTTGAAGGAACATGTCTCCAACTAACTTCGTAAAACTAAACTAGAGAAATAAATAAATGTATCAAATCATATAATCCTCGAATCAATGAGGACTTACTGTGTCTCTGCTATTGGAATGCTACCGCTACTACTGGGCTGGAGCTCATGTCTCGGAAGCTATGGTGTAACATGAAAAGAAAACACCATAGTGCAAATGAGTTAGTACAACTGGAGTACTGAGTGTACGAGGAAGGTAGGCTGAACATAAAGGTTTCATGCACGAACAACACTGACTGACTAATATGAACATCGGAGTACAAACACACATATATAAAACCTGGGACCGTGAATACGTGATAACATGACGTGTAAGCTAATACATGGTTTACTAATAACTATCATGACTGATACTGAAACTGATAACATCGATAACTGTATCTAACAATCCTTTATATACTAAAATTTGAAGAACGCCCTGAGTTCTTTTATTGAGACTGATACTGAAACTGTATGAAGTAGTGTTAAACTGACATGACCCATGAATGCCGTTATGGCTAAGCTGGGTTCCAACCTCTGCCCCAATTGGAGGGGTGTCAATACCGTGCCACGGGTAAGGATAGCCTATGTGTGACCCTTATTTGGCAGGTAATCAATGACAATGGTGTGAACCCTAAACTAATGGGTTAAGCCACCTCATCAACCCTAATCTGACAAGTTAAGATGTCTCAACCTACACTGGCTATGTAGTTTTAGAACACAAGGATGACTACTAAGAATCACACCCTGAATTGGCGGGTGAGTTCCCATCCTTGGGTTCACTCAGTGCTAACCTCTACTCCCATCTAGAGGGACTGGACATGAATAACTAACTGTGCATGACTTAATCTTACTAAATTCTATTGACTGGTAGAATGTTACTGATATTTGACAATTGACTAAGATCATGAGGTTTTCCTGAGTCACATGACTGACTGAAGTCTATGGAATCATAGCTTGAGTTCGGATATCGTGAAACATGACATGGATCTAGGCACATAGCTATAGTTTTTGGGTACAAGTACCCCCAGGACTCGATAGGAGGAAACTAAGACACATGATATGACTTGATCACAAGATTTGAGTCCACAATTCACAATATCATAAGTAAGGCTTTCATAATAAGAATGATTCTCAACAAACTATCACATGATCGGGAATGCGCACAACATGTATATACTTGCATGGCTTCAACAACATGGTTATTTCATATGGCAACAATATCATGAGCATCTCATACAACTTATTCAATTCAAGACAATAGCACGGGGATCACGTTGAACATAAACTTAGAACATGGAATAGTCATTTAGGACTTATTATGTCATAAAAGCATGATTTCGATTCCCTTAGGTATTTTCACAAATACCTTACATGCAAATATTCATCATAGGTGGATTCATCAAGATTACAAATATTCAACCACAAATTTCACATATTTATACGTTAAATACCACCATATCCTCACAATAAACATACAAAGATCCCATCTTAGGCATCATCAAACTCCAACCATATGAACACCAACCACCAACAACATAAACATCATGATACAAAATTTAGAAGATAGTTCTTGAGCTTCATGGATGAAAGGAGTCCATGAATCAACTCACACATACCTTAGAAGGAACATTCTTGATAATTGACGGAGGAATTTCCTTGAAATCGGATCTTCAAGCTTAGTTATGCAACCCAAGTTATTTTTCTCTTTTAGTGCTCTTGGATGATGAGCTTTCAGATGATAATAGGGTTGTAACATGTTTAGAAGCTATATCTTTTGTAGGGTTAAGTTTAGGGACGTGTAAGGAGTGTTAAAAAACTTAATTACCCTTAAAATAACTCAAAATGGACTGTTTTTGGCACCTGGAACTGACTTAGGCGGCGCCCAAGTGATTGCCTATGCTAGGTTGGTCGGCGCCTAACCAATGACCTATGTTTGGTTGGGCGGTGCCTAACAAATCGCCCATCCTTATTGTATCTCATGAAAATGGGCATAACTTTTCCTTCGGATAATGTATTAAGGCAAAATTGATGTCGTTGGAAAGCTAATTCAATTCTATACAATTTAGTGGGTCTAAATCAGCCAAAATACCACATTAAGATTGATTTATACTCATTCAAAGATGACCTTTGCAAAATCAAACACTAAAACTTGATGGATTCAAAAACTCTTAGCTTGTATTACCTCAAGTCACTTATATGAACATGCTTAATGCATCATAAGCTATTCTATCACTAGGATATTCATTGTAAGTCATGTACTCAAGTATGAATCATAGCATAGGAGATTTCATATGTAGGAATACTTATTCACTTCCTATCTTAGAAACATGTGGGGTATTACAATCTCTCCCCCTTGGGAACATTCATCCTCGAATGAGAATTTACTGACAAGGGATACAAAACAATAAAACCTGAACTAAACATGAAGAACTGAAACATGATCTCATGACTGACATGCTAAACATACTAAACTCATGCATATCTGATGCATGAACAACTGACACATGAATGCATGACTGAGTATGAAACGGTTAATAGGTACCAAGTTTACACTTGGAAATATGAATGTGAAATTAAATAAGCTTAAGGAGAACTGTTACCTTGGGCTTGATCTGAATTGGCGGGGAAGAGGTGAGGATACTTGGTATGCATATCTGCTTCTTTTTCCCAAGTATCTCCCTCATGAGATTGATTTCGCCAAAGAACCTTGAATAGAGGAACTTCTTTGTCCTCAATCCACGAGTCTGATAATCTAATATTTTGACTAAAATCTCTTTGTAAGAGAGACTGTTCTAAATGTTGATGCTCTGAATAGGGAAAACAACTGCTGGGTCACCTATGCACCTTTTTAGCAAAGAGACATGGAAGACTGGATGGACTGAGGCTAGATCTGAAGGCAACTCAAGCTCATAAGCTACCTTGCCAAAGCGATAAAGAATTTTGAAGGGAACGATATATTGGGGACTGAGTTTCCCTTTCTTGCCGAACCTCTTCACTCCGTTCATAGAAGAGATCTTAAGATAGGCATAGTCATTAACCTCAAACTCGAGATCCTTTCTACAAATATCTGCATCGGACTTCTATCGGCTTTGAGTAGCCTGGAGTCTCTCTCTGATCAACTAAACTTTCTCTAAGGCGTCGAATACTAATTCAGGACCTGTGATTAAGGCCTCACTAACTTCGAACCAACCAATTGGAGATCTACATCTCCTACCATAGAGAGCTTCAAATAGAGCCAGCTGAATACTAGAATGAGGCTATTGTTGTATGCAAACTTAATAAAAGGCAAGTGGTCATCCCAACTTTCCTTAAAGTTAATTGCACACGCCCTTAGAATATCTTCAAGACTCTGAATGGTCCTTTCTGCTTGACCATCTGTCTGAGGATGAAATGCTATGCTGAGATGGACTTAGGTACCGAGACCCTTTTGGAACACTTTCCAAAAGTGAGAAGTGAACTAGGTACCTCTGTCTGAGATGATAGATAGTGGAACACCATGTAACCTGACTAACTCCCTGATATAGAGTTTGGCATAATCATCGGCAGAATGAGAAGTACGAACAGAAAGGAAATGAACTGACTTGGTCATTATATCTATAATGACCCAAACTGAATCATGCTGATGACGAGTTCTAGGCAAACCCATCACGAAGTCCATGTTAACTTCTTCCCACTTTCAAGTAGGAATGGTGAACTCTTGCATGGAACCACTAGGTTTCTGATGCTCTATCTTAACCTGCTGACATGTAAAGCACTTAGCCACAAACTCTGCAATAACTCTCTTTATCCCATTCCACCAATAGATCTCCCGCATGTGGCGGTATATCTTAGTGGCCCCTGGATGAATAAAGTATCGTGCACCATATGTTTCTGCAAGAATTCGCTGCCTCAATTCATCTACACCTGGAACACATAGACTACCCTAACAACGAAGAACACCATCTCCCCCTTGGGGAGAAAACCTCGAATTTCTAATTCTGAATTGACTCTTTGAGCTTGATAAGGCTAGGATCCCTGCCTTGTTTCTCTTTCACCTAGGAAACTAGAGATGACTCTGAACTACTGTGAATACATACACTACCCTCTGAAGAATCGATTAAGCGAACGCCTAGTATGGCAAGCTGATGGATCTCCTGAGCCATCTTTTTCTTACTATCCTCAACATGAAAAATACTACCCATGGAGAGTCGACTAAGAGCATCGGCCATAACATTGGCCTTGCTCGGATGATAAAGAACACTCATGTCATAATCCTTCAACAGATCCAACCACCTTCTCTGGCAAAGACTGAGATCTTTCTGGGAAAAGAGATACTGGAGGATTTTATAGTCTATGAAGACATCTACATGAACTCCATAGAGATAATGCCTCCAAATCTTCAAGGCAAAAACTACCACTGCTAACTCAAGATCATGAGAAGGATAATTCTTCTCATGTGGCTTTAACTGTTTGGAGGCGTAGGCTATGAAATTACCATGATGTATGAGGACACAACCTAAACCCACTCTGGATGAATCACAATAGACTACAAAATCATCTGAACCACCTGGACTAGCTAGAATTGGAGCTGAGGTGAGTTGAGTCTTCAACTCTTGAAAGCTCTTCTCACATAAATCTGACCATTGAAACTTAATCTTCTTTAGAGTCAGTCTGGACATGGGAGATGCAATAGAAACAAATCCCTCAATAAATCGTCTGTAATAGCCATCCAAACCCAAGAAACTCTTAATATCTGATGGAGATACGGGTCTGGGCTAGTTTCTTACAGCCTCATTTTTCTGAAGATCTACTCTAATGCCATCACCAAAAATAATATGGCCAAGGAATGCTACTAATCTTAGCCAAAATTCACATTTGCTAAACTTAGCAAATAACTGGTGATCCCTGAGAGTCTGAAGAATAATCTTGAGATGGTCTACATGATCACGCTCTGTGCGAGAATAGACCAGAATATCATCTATAAAGACTATGACAAACATGTCCAAGTACTTCTTGAACACACGGTTCATCAAGTTCATAAAAGATCCAGGGGCATTGGTATGACCAAATGACATGACTAAAAATTCGAAGTGACCATATCGAGTATGGAAAGTTGTCTTCGGAATGTCACATTCTCTAACTCTGAGCTGATGATAGCCTGATCTAAAGTCTATCTTGGAGAAGTAACTGGCACCCTAAAGTTGGCAAAATAGATCATTAATCCTGGAAAGAGGATATATGTTCTTGACCGTGACCTTGTTGAGTTGATGGTAATCGATACATATCCTAAGAGAACCGTCTTTCTTCTGCATGAATAACACTGGCGTACCCCATGAGGAAATGCTAGGTCTGATGAATTCCTTATCTAAGAGATCCTTCAACTGATCTTTCAGTTCCTTGAGTTCTACTGGTGTCATTCTGTATGGTGGAATAAAAATAGGTTGAGTATCCGAAAGAAGGTCTATGTTGAAGTCTATTTCTCTTTCGGGAGGAATGGCTGGAAGATCTTCGGGAAAGACATCTGAGTATTCATTAACAACAGGGACTATTTTGAGGCTCGGAAATTCAGAATTGGAATCTTTAACATGCACGAGATGATACACACACCCCTTAGAAATCATTTTCCTTGCCCGAAGGTAGGAAATAAGTTGACCCCTGAATGCTGAAATGCTACTCTTCCACTCTAGGATAGGCTCATTCAGAAACTAAAACTGAACTATCCTGTTTCTGCAGTCGACTGTGGCATAGCAGGAATAAAGCCAATCCATGTTAAGAATGACATCAAAATCAGTCATCACTAACTCCACTAAATCTGCTGATGTGGATTTCAGAGATATTATAACCGGGAAGTTCCTGTATACCCACCAGGCTATGATGGTTTTACCCCTGGGGTAGAGACTGAGAATGGCTCTACTCAGACTTTGGGACTGATTCTGAAATCACCTTCTTTGTATGGAGTAACAAAATACAAAAATGAACCTGGGTCTAGCAAAGTATAAACATGAACATGGAAAATCTATAACGTACCAGTAACGACATTAAGAGAATTTTCCTGATCTTGCCGGGACTAAAGAGCATAGAGTCTGTTTGGACGTTACCCACTGGTAGCATTGGAAATGGCACCCTGGTAGTTTGGGCGACTGGACTGAGCTGTAGAATAATTTTACTGACCCTAAAGACTTAACTGCAGGCACTTTCTAATCTTATGGCCTGGCTTGCCATAACCAAAACAGACATCACTACCGGCTTTGCAAATGCTTTTGTGGTTCTTATCACATGTCTGATAAAGGGGATTCATTCGGGCACTGCTAACACTGCTCTGAAATTTAGAGCCTGGTGCTTTATTTCTATTGCTATCTCTGAACTTCAGCATTGGAGTGCTGGCAGAGGAAGTAGATGGAATGGCTGACTTGGAGAAAAACTGTGGAGGGTTTCCTCCATCTGACTTGGGGTGAGCAAAGTTGAAGTTAATTGACCTTGCTCTCTTGTTCTGCCTCTCCTTTGTCTTAAAATTCTGCTCTTCTACTTGCTGGGCATGGGTCATGAGTCTGGCTAAGGTCATATCACCGATCAGCATCGCAAACCTACACTCATTTACCACACTATCGTTGACCCCTGACACGAACTTACTCATCTTATCTCTATTGTCTGCAACCACATGAGGAGCATACCTGGATAGCTAAGTAAATTTGAGAGAATACTCCCTAACTGTCATATTTTCCTTCCTGAGGTTGATAAACTTATGAACTTTGGCTTCGTTCAACTCTTGGGGAAATAATCTATCTAAGAAGGAGGTGACAAATTCCTCCCACTCGATAGGGCCTGTATCATCTAACCTCTCAGACTTTCACTATTTTTACCAATAATAAGAAACATCCTATAACTGGTAGGCAGCTAACTCAGCACTCTCAATAGAAGTAACGCCCATGATGTCAATGACCTTCTGGACTTGGTCAATAAACTCCTGAGGATCCTCATCAGACTTAGACCCATGGAAAGATAGAGGGTTTATCCGGGTGATGTCCCACACGCTAGCTTCTTTGGGATTGACCACTAGATTGGCCGGAATGACAGGTGGCCATTTATTCTGTGCAGCCATGGACTGATCAAGTGTGGTAAATGCGGCTCTAAACTCCACATGGGAAACATGTTCGCCCAAAGGATCTTCGGGCTGAGGAGCTGGCTGGTTTCTTCTCTTTGGGGCCATGGTCTGGATTAAGAGAAGAATGGATTAGACTGAGAGTTTAACTTGTGAGTATGCTCACTTGCACAAAATGAATAATGAAGAAAGGGGACCCATGTATAAATGTGGAACGCAACACACCCATGTATCAGACTCTACTAGATGTGACTTTTTGACTTCCTAGGACTCTATTGAACCTTAGGCTCTGATACTAAGTTTGTAACACCCCAATTCACTGAACCGGAATGCTACACGGTGCTCATGACCCCGAGGGACCACAAGCTAACCCATGACTGATATCTGTACCTGTATATTGCAAATTATGATATAATAATGTAGAATACATAGAACTGTAAGGCCATAAGGTTCAACTGAATAAAATCATATGGGTGAAAATACCCAAAACAACTCAATCTGAAAGCTAAGTTTGAACGTAAACCGGAATGTAAATATGAAAACCTCTAAACTACCTGAATAAGGAGTTGAAGGAATATGTCTCCAACTAACTCCATAAAATTGAAATAAAGAAATAAATAAATGTATCGAATCATATAGTCCTCAAATCAATGAGGACTCATTGTGTCTCTGCGACTGGAATGCTACCACTACTGCTGGGCTGGAGCTCGTGTCTCGGAACCTATGGTGTAACATGAAAAGAAAGCACCATAGTCCAAATGCATCAGTACAACTAGAGTACTGAGTATACGAGGAAGGTAGGCTGAACATAAAGGGTTTCATGCATGAACAACACTGACTGACTAATATGAATGTGGGAGTGTAAACACACATATATAGAAACTGGGATCATGAATACGTGATAGCATGATCTATAAACTAATACATGATTTACTAATAACTGTCATGACTGATACTGAAACTAATAACATGGATAACTGTATCTGACAATCTTGTATGTACTGAAATCTGAAGAACGTCCTGAGTTCTTTTATTGAGACTGATACTGAAACTGTGGGAAGTAATATTTAACCAATATGCCCCATGTATGCCGTTATAGCTAAGCTGGGGTCCAATTTCTGCCCTGACTGGAGGGATGTCAATACCGTGCCATGGGTAATGACAGCCTGTGAGTAACCCTTATCTGGCGAATACTGAATGACAATGGTGGAAACCCTAAACTAACGGGTTAAGCAACCTCATCAACCCTAACCTGACGAGTTAAGATGTGTTAACCTACACTGGCTACGTAGCTCTAGAACACTAGGATGACTACTAAGAATCACATCCTAAATTGGCGGGTGATTCCCATCCTTGGGTTCACTCGGTGCTAACCTCTACTTCTATCTGGAGGGACTGGACATGAATAACTGACTTTGCATGACTTAATCTTACTGAATTCCTTTGACTGGCGGAATATTACTGATATTTGACAACTGACTAAGCTCATGAGGTTTTCCTGAGTCACATGATTGACTAAAGTCTATGGAATCATAGCTTGAGTTTAGATATCGTGAAACATGACATGGATCTAGGCACACAACTATAGTTTTCGGGTACAAGTACCCCCAGGACTCGATAGAAGGAAACTGACACACATGACATGACTTGATCACAAGATTTGAGTCCACAATTCACAATATCATAAGTAAGGCTTTCATAATAAGAATGATTCCCAACAATCTATTACATAATCTGGAATTCACACAACATGGTCATTCCATATCGTAACAATATCATGAGCATCTCGTACAACTTCTTTAATTCAAGACAACAGCATGGGGATCACGCTGAACATAAACTTAGAACATGGAATAGTCATTTAGGACTTATCATGTCATAAAAGCATGATTTCTATTCCCTTAGGTATTTTTATAAACACCTTAGATGGACATCTTAGGCATAGGTTGATTCATCAAGATTACAAATATTCAACCACCAATTTTACATATTTATATGTTAAATACCACCATATCCTCATAATAAACATACAAAGATCCCATCTTAGGCATCATCAAACTCCAACCACATGAACATCAACCACCAACAACATAAACATCATGATACAAAATTTAGAAGATGGTTCTTAAGCTTCATGGACAAAAGGAGTCCATGAATCAACTCACGCATACCTTAGAAGGAAAATTCTTGATGATTGACGGAGGAATTTCCTTGAAATCGGATCTTCAAGCTTAGTTATACAACCCTAGTTGTTTTTCTCTTTTAGTGCTCTTGGATGATGAGCTTTGAGATGATAATAGGGTTGTAATATGTTTAGAAGCTATATATTTCGTAGGGTTAAGTTTAGGAACGTGTAAGGAGTGTTAAAAGACTTAATTATCCTTAAAATAACTTAAAACGGAGTGTTTTTGGCACCTGGAACTAACTTAGGCGGCACCCAAGTGATTGCCTAAGCTAGGTTGGGCGGCGCCTAACCAATCGCCTATGCTTGGTTGGGCGGAGCCGAACCAACCGCCTATCCTTACTGTCTCTCACGAAAATGGGCATAAATTTTTCCTCAGGTATTAGATTAAGGAGAAATTGGTATCGTTGGAAAGATAATTTGATTCTCTACAATTTGGTGGGTCTAAATCAGCCAAAATACCACATTAACATCGAGTTATACTCATTCAAAGATGACCCTTGCAAAATCAAACACTAAAACTTGATGGATTCAAAAACTCTTAGCTTGTATTACCTCAAGTGACTCATATGAACATGCTTAATGCATCATAAGCTATCCTATCAGTAGGATATTCATTGTAATTCATGTACTCAAGTATGAATCACAGGTTAGGAAATTTCATACATAGAAATATTTATTCACTTCCTAGCTTAGAAACATGTGGGGTATTACAAGTAAATATGGTTCCTTGGTAGTTTCATGATCAAGGTTGATGTGAATTATGGTCTTAAATATGTCCTAGATATTGTGTGAATCAAAACATTCCTTACCGATTTAATTCTTGAGAAGGATATTGGTATCATCAACTTCAAATAAGCATATATCTCATTATACTATGATTTTTTAATCCCATGACCTACCAATGGATATATAATTTATTAAGATTTTCATCGATACCAAATTCGCCTAAAACAGACACTCGGTGAAGAAGTTATGGCAATTTTAAGTTTCTGCTATAAGACGAATGCCGTTTCAGTGCATGGCGTGTCACACCAGGGGCCAAAATGGAAGTCGTCAATTTCCAAAAAGCCTACACGATATCCCTTCTTCGTTCCAAGCTTCCAGGTCTTAATAATTGGCATTTTACCAAGCTCCGCGTCATGTCGGGGCCCTAAATCGGGATAAATTTTGTGTAGTTTTCATTTTTTATTTTAAACTCCTCAAGGGCAATATGGTAACTTCCCAAAACCATATATATACTGTATAAACATAGGATGGAATCCCCAAATCATTCCTTTACATTAATTTTATCAAAATTCACTCAATAACAGTCAAGAACAATTCTAGGGTTTTGATTGGGGTTTTAAGCTTCAAGCAAATTCAACCGTAGATTCCATGAATTCTTAATCTAAGGTATGCGTAGTGTTCGTCTATGGATCCAATCCATTCATAGAGCTCAAGAACCATGTTTTTAAATGTTATTTTGCAAACTTTTTGTGGTGATGTAAGCATGTACATGTTGATGATTGTTGTTTAAGTTTCAAAATGATATCTAAAGATGTTTTCATGAAACATACGTGGTTGTTAGTTAAAACCATGAAATTTAGGTGGTTTGATGTGATGCAAGTAGAAAATCCACATATGCTTTACAGAATGCATGGAAGGTGTTTGATAAAATGCCTAGGATGCTAGAAACCCATAATCACATGATTCCATGATATCTAAATGACAAGTCTATATTAGCTATACACTTCCATATGAATTTCCATGATATTTATGTGCTGCTGTTGTTGTGGCATAAAGCATGTGTGATAATGGAAATCTGAATTATATACATGAAATATATCCATGCTCTCTCTACCATGTTGAGATGTGAATAAATACATGAAGTACACTATCCCCTACTTATAATATTGTGAATTGCCGACTCTAATCTTGTGATCAAGTTATATCATATGTGCCAGTTTCCTTCTATCAAGTCCTGGGGGTATTTGTACCTAAAAAATATAGTTGTGTGCCTAGATCCATGTCATGTGCCACGATAAATCTCAGTCAAGCTATACTCTATAGAACTCAGTCAGTCATGTGACTCAGGAAACATCAGAAATCTCATGATCTCAGTTAACTCTCAGATAATAGTACTACTCCGCCAGTCAATGGATGTCAGTTATTCAGTCCATGTAGAGCCAGTTAAATCATGTTTAGTCCCTTTAGATGGGAGTAGAAGTTATCACCGAGTGAACCCAAGGATGGGAACTCACCTACCAGTTCAGGGTGTGATTCTTAGCAGTTATCCTTGTGTTCCAAAACTACATAGCCAGCATAAGTTAAGACATATTAATCTTCCAGATTGGGGTTGATAAGATAGCTTAACCTATCAGTTTAGGGTCCCACTGTTCTCACTTTGAGTACCTGTCGGATAAGGGTCACTCACAACTGTCCTTACCAGTGGTGCAGTATTGACACCCCTCCAATCGGGGCAGAGATTGGACCCCATCTTAGCCGTAATAGTATACATAGGGCATGTTGGTTAAACAACTACCTCCCACAGTTTAAGTGTCAGTCTTAGTAAAAAAAACTCAGACAGTTCTTTTGATATCAGTATACCAGGACTGTTAGATACAGTCAAATTCAGTTATAGCACGGGACTCAGAGAGTTTTACCAGATTCAGGACTGTCAAACACAGTTGCTCATGTTATCAGAACTCTAGTTCCAGTCATGTATTAGCATACAGATTTAGCTACCATGTATTCACGATCTTAGTTACTATGTATGTATGTTTGTATTCTTACATTCATATCAGTTAGCATTATTCACGCATGTAAACCCTTTGCATTAGCCTACCTCACTCGTATACTCATTAATCTAGTTGTACTGACGTATTTGTGCTATGGTTCTTTCTTTTCATGTTAAACCATAAGTCTAGAGCCACGAGTTCCAGACCAGCAGTAGCTTTCCAGTTGTAGTGTTGCAGTGAGTCCTTCTCCATTTGAGGATAATATGATTTGATTTATTAATTTATTACTTCATTTTAGTTTTATGGAGTTAGTTAGAGACATATTCCTTCAACTCCTTATTCAGATAGTACTTAGAGGCTTTCAGATTTAGTCTGATTTAGCTATCAAATTCAGTATTCAATTTTATATTTAGCTATTTTGGGTATTCATTACCCCATGGATGTTACTATATCTCTTCAGTTGAACCTTATGGCCTACATGTTAAGGTTTTTTGCGTATTATATATATATTATGTAGTGTACAGGTATAGATATCAATCATGGGTTAGCTTGTTGTCCCTCGGGGTCATGAGCATCGTGTAGCATTCTGATTCAGAAAATCGGGGTGTTACATAGGTTCTTCAAGAATCAAAAGGTGGTAAATGGAAGGATTTTTTATTCAAATATGGTAACTGAACCTAGTATGGTGGAATTTTTTGGGATGGTTTACCTTCAAGGTTAGATGTATCTCTTGGAAGGACCTATTCCCACTATTTTTAATGAGATAGTCAAGGAATTCTATTTTATTTTGGAATTCTCAAGAGATTGGTTGAATTTGACTGCACAAGTACAAGAAAAGAAAATAAAGTTGAATGAAGAAACATTGGGAAGAGTTTAGGAAGATCCTATATATGGAGTGAGAAATGTCTGAAAGCAGTTTTCTTCAATAGAATTCTTAGCAAATGCATCAAAGGTCAAAGGGAAATCTATGGCTGTAGTGAATAGGATATCACTCAAGAGTGCATTTAAATTGGTCTTTGACTTTGTGAACAAGGTGATATTGCCTAGATAACAAATATTAACATTACCTCAGCCACTGATTTGTATGTGATGGAATGCCTTAGTAGCTCTAAATTCATTCATCTGCCTGCTTTAATAATGGAACCATTCACAAAGTTGTTCTTAGGAAATTGGAAAATAAGGCATACCTTATGGACATTGGTTGAACAACGTATTTGATAATTTGGTATTGTCTATGAAAATGGAACCCAAGGAATTGCTACAAATGCTTGGCATGAAGACACTGCTTAAAACTTAATATGTTAAATTAGGTAGCAGTTCTCAAAGGGAGCTCAGCAAGGAAATAAAATAATTGAAGTACAACTTGGCTACAAAGGATGAATAAATTAGGAAGCTCCATGTGATAATTCAACATCTATCCAAAAGAAGCCCACGAGACTCTAAAATTCTCAGAACTGAGAATGGTGCACTGATGAAGAGGGTGTCAATCTTAACTGATGAATTCCTTAGTTTGGATGTAGAGATATGTCATCGCAATAATAAGCTGAACCTACTCCTTCAAAATCTTTTTCCTAGTCCTTCACCTATTAATCCTTCTTGCTTTATGTGGATTTTTCCCTAGAAAATTTATATTATGGCTACAATGATATTTATCCTCTACTTATGAATGAATCTTTTCTTTGTGTGATACATATGTTCCATTTAGATTGCAAAGTTATTATTCATGTTAGCATTGCCCCAGTTGCCATGAGTTAACTAATTTGTGCTTATTTTACTTTTTGTTTACCATACTCACTTTTTAATGAGGCCAAAAGAGGGAATACTGACTATGTAAGGAACAGTTGTAGCATAACTTATGAATATGATTATAATGTGTTGAGTTGTAGACTTAAATGGAATGCTGATGGGGGGAGAAAGTGATGTGTTGAACAGATGAATAAAGGGTTCATGATGATAGAGGGAAAAAATTGAAGCTTGATAAGAAAATAATAACAAGGGACCGGGTCCCTGTATTGCATGATAGTGGAAGCTTGGTGATACAGGGAACATTCATCTTTAGAGTAGTAATCATATTGATTAAATATTATGGATGGTTACTGATGCTTAAAGCTTTGTCGTTTATTTATCATTATTGAAAAGGGGGAAAATTGCTATATGTAGTTTTGATGATGAGCATATGACTACAAGGGACCAGGTCCATTGATGTTCGAGGAGACAGTACAGTTGGCATGCGTCTGCACAACATTGTCCATGTGTATAAAAAATTGTTAGGTTTTCCTTGTACTAATTAAGTCACTGGTCCAATGGCATTCATCCTTAATCATCATTCATCTATAAAATAAAAAAGATGATCCTTCATCAAATAGTTTTGCAAATACAAATAGAGGGTGTTGAAGAGAGAAAAAGAAAGAACATTATATATGATATTAATGTGCCATAGGAATATAGCACATGCAATACTTAAAATATGAGAATATGTATGTACTTAAGGCTATTCTGTTAGATTTAATGTGTTTTTGGGAGTGTTTTGCAGGAAATTAGGTTTGAGATGCTAAATTCAAGAAGAACTACGAAAGGTGGCTTAATCCATAGTTATAAACCCATTTTTAGACTTTACTGCCCAAGTTATGACTTCCTCCCAACAACCTGTAAGGAGACTATACGATTCATATCTTGGATAGACCTTAATGTCGTATCTCGGATAAATTCAACGCAACTTCAATAGTTTTTCTGTATTTTGGACATAACTTTTCACCCTAATATCGAATTAAGGTAAAATTTAAATTTTTTGAAAGATAATCCAATTCTGTATTCGTTGATGGGTCTTGAGATAAAAAATATGAATTACACAAAAATTTATGTTGGGTTGAAGATGGTGATAGCTATACTCTTCACCAGAACTTAATCATTAAGGGATGTTTTCACTTGCCTATAAGCTAAGAGCTATTTAGGATACCAATATGCATCTAAATTAAAAAAAATCTCTTAAAAGTGTAAGTGTCAGAAAAATATGAGTTGAAAGTCTGAGTATGACTCATATGGTCTAATCGTACTCAGACCAGTGGTCGAAGAAAGAAAGAAAGAAGTCACAGGTGGATACGAGTCAAGGACAGGAGTTGTATGATCAAGGTTTGACTCATGAGCATAATTCATATAAAGAAAAGAAAGTTTAAGCCTGGAATATAGTCACTGGAATGGTTACGCGAGCCTTGGTATAGCTCATATGATGATGGTACGAGTTGAAGATCGAGTCGTACCAAGTTCCTAAATTACTCTTACTATCCCATTTTAGTTAGGATTTGTTTCTTGCGGTTTCCATATATCCCAATTAAACTCCTATTATGTATGGGTAATTAAGTTTTCCTATTTATTTAGGACTTGATTTCTAGTGTTTTTCCATTTTTTTAGGAGTTGATTTCTACGGTTTTCCTACTTTAATTAGGATTTGGTTTATGTAATCTATAAATACCCTTTAGGATTTGTTTATTTATCGAAGAATTCAAGACATTCAACTATTCAACAATAAATTTAGATATTAATTTTCATTCATCTATTATTGGTTTGTCTTTGGTTTATTATTCAATTTAAGACTTTGGGGTTTATTCCTCATTATTTTGAGGATGATTTTGTAATTTTGTTTGTGGATTCCATGATTGATCTCATAAATACGAGTGGCTAATTCCCTTTGCTAGGGTTGTGGAAACTCTGGTTGATTAGGTATATAGTGTAAGTATGATATTCATCTATTCTAGGGTTGCAAGTATCTCAATCTTATTCACGATAATTCAAACTCAAGTAGCCGCAGTAGCTTGAGATAACTTGTATTTGCTTCCATCCCAATAAAGGAATTTTTGATTGTGAAAAGAAGATTAGGATAGTGAATTAGGATTTTCCTCCAACTTTTAGTCCCTTCCATCTCGTCTAATCACTTAATCCAAAAAGGTGATAGGGAATGAGGTCATTGCAATGAGCAACAAGGCGATGCCCTGAGACATAACCAGTAAAGGGTGAGATTTATATTTGCACCCACAAGGTGGCTGATAATACCTATCTGGTAGACTTTAGATACAAAACAAAATAATAGTTGGGTTGATCGCGGGAAATTTATGGAGTTGAGAAGCCAAGGGGAACTCAAGGCTAGTGTTCGTCTTATATTATTTACAACTAATAGAAACTGATGTTTTTTCTATTTCAACAAATCCCCCCCTTTTAATTTTTATGCATTACCTGGTGATATCAACAAATTCAATATAGATTTTTTATGTATTCTGTAAGACCCCGCAAAATTTCTAGATTAATTCACCCCTTTAAGCTTGTCAAGGGATCCCATACTTAGAATATTTAGCTAAGTTCACAGACTTTGTTTATTTTTAGCCTTCGAAAGTTGCCAATCTCATTTTGTGACTTTAAAGTCCTTTAAATGCCTATATTTTAGTTAATTCATGATCAAGAATGTCAATAGGTGTTCCCAGATGAGTTTTAGATTTTTTGAACCTCGTTTAGATCATGTTTGGAATCCCAAAACAGTGGACCAATGCGATCTTGGCGTGCCGCATCACCTATCGTGTTGGTTAATAGTTTCCCCAGCTGCTAGCGTCAAAATTCTAGTGAACTAGCACAATCTTAGTGCGATGCATCAGCTATCACATCAATTCCATGGACGTGCCGCATCGAATATCACATCGGTAGCCCAATTTTTACTCATTAAAATACCACATTTTTGGGGGTATTTGGGTCTTTTTCCCTCGGCCTTCAACCCCCAAAACCCAAAATTTAGCCCCTTTCTAGGCATAATACAATCATTATTCATAAAATCCTCAAAACCAAAACCCTAGGGCTATCAATCCAAGAATCAAATTCAAGATATTTCACCATCAATCTTTCCAAATTCAAGCAATAAGGTATGTAAAGTGTTCATCCAAGGGTCCCTTCCACCCTTGGAGTTGAAGAAACCTTTTTAAAACTTGAATTTATGATTTCCATGTTGTGAATTGGATTATATTCATGATGATGTTCTGGTATGGTCTCCAAGTTGGGTTCTTTGTTGAATTTCATGAAATTATGTTAGCATGTGTGTTGAACTATGTTTCCCCCAAGTTGAAAACACTTAAATTAGGGATTTAAGGTTGTAGTCATAATGCATCAATAAGGTATTCATGCCCAAGTACAAGATTATGCCTTCTACGTGTTTGATAAAATGATTAGTTGAATTAATGATGCATTTGTGATCCCTTGTAGCCCTAATGTTGATTCATGTCATTACAAGGTGCTTAAACTTCTATCATGTTAAGGTTATGCTTTGTGAATGATTGTTGGAATATCTATGTGATTAAAATGTATTTTTAACACTTTTGCATGCATTCCTATCCATGTACAAGTTCATGACTTCCAAGTACTTGATGAAATGCTTAAATGATTGTATTGTTAATGGCTGACTATTGTCCAATATTCAACAGTTGTCATGTCTTACTTTTTTTATGATATCGAGTCCTGGGGGTATTTAATAACCTATAATTTAGCTGTGTGCCAAGAGCCAATGTCAGTTACATAACAGTCTCAATCATGTCACAATCAGTAGTACTTTAGTTAAGTTACAAAACTCAGGAAAGTTAGTAGACTCAGTATTAATCCAGTCTCATTCAGTATTCAGTTCAGTTCTCAGTAAACTCCATCAACTAACAGAACTCAGTATTATTCCATCAGTCAATGGAACTCAGTAAATTCAGTTCAGTTCAGTTAATTAGTACAATAAGTAACAGATTAGTCCAGCCTAGTATAAACTAGGAAGTCAGTCCAGTGTCTATTGTAGTATTCAGCCCCAAGTGAACCCAAGGATGGGGGCTTACCCGCTAGCAGAAGATATGATCCTTAGAAGCAATCCTTGCATTCTAGAACTACGTAGCTAGAATAGGTTGAGATATATCCCTACGAGTCTAGGGATAATACATCTCATTCGAGTTCTCCTACCAGTGAGGGTTTGGCGGAAGAGCTCTCTATCAGCAGAAAGTTAACGCATAATTTGTCTTTACCTATGGCATGGTACTGACACCCTTCAAACTAAGATTACAGGTTCGACCCAAAATTAGTTTGAAAAGGGGCATGTCAGTTAGATTATTACCTCCTATATTCTAAGTCTCAGTCTTTGGTAAAGTACTAAGATAGTTCTACAGATTCCAGGATTGTCAGATATGGTCACTTAGCTCAGTATGGAACTCAGCTAGTTCCATCAAAATCAGGACTGTCAGACACAGTCACTCATTTATTAGTTATATTAGCTATCAGTAATCATTTTTATCAGTAAACTCAGTATTAAGAATCCTTATGACTTCAGTTATAGTAATATATTCATGCATGTATTCTCACGTAGTCATGTTCATGTTGTTCAGTCAGTTATAGTTCATGCATATGAACCCTTACATTCAGCCTTACCTCACTTTGCTTACCAGTATATTCACAAGTACTGACACATACATTTGTTTTGCGCTATGATGTTTCATACCATAGGTTCAGATGCACGGGTTCCATAGCACCCTTAGTAGATCAGACTTTTAGCCAGGAGCAGTAAACTAGCAGTGAGTCCTCATCATTCAAGGATATTCTTTTATTTCTTTATCTTATTAGATTCAGCATTTCAGTAGATGGGGTTAGTTGAATGATTGTCCCATCAACTCCTTATTCAAGCAGTTCAGTTTAGAGGCTTTTCAGACTAAAGGTTCAGACAGTTGTTCAGTTTTTGTATTGAGATACCTATTTTAGTTTTGAACCTTATGACATTAAACCTATTTTTTTGCATTATACAGTGTTATTATTCAGTTTCTGAAGTAGGTACCAGTCATGGGTTAGCTTGTGGTCCTTCGAGATTATACATACCATGTAGTGTCCGGGTTACCAGACTCGAGGCATTACAAACTTGGTATTAGAGACGGGTTCATCGAGTCCTAGGAATTCTAAAAGACCTATCTAGTTGAGTCTTGTGCATGGGTGTGTAGCACAACACATTTATGTATAGGAGGCTGTGAGATGTTTTAGGAACAGTTTCCCTTCTTTCAGTACTTATGTCATACAAGTGAGCATGAGCTCTAGTTAAACTCTCTTTCTAATCCTAGTTTCTCTTCTATTTATAGAAAATGCCTCCAAAGAGAACTCAGGGAAGAGAAACGGGAGACCAGTCAGCACCTCAGCCCGTTTAGGCAAATCCCCTGGACAAGCATGTCTCTTGTGTGGAATTTAGAACTGCATTTACTACTCTAGCCAATTCAGTAGCATCTCAGAATGAATGACCAGCTGCTATTCCGGCCAACCCAATGGCTAATATTGCTACATCTAAGATTCGGGAATTCACCCGAATGAATCCTCCCTTATACTCAGGATCTAAGCCAGAAGAAGATCCATAGGAGTTCCTCAATTAGGTTCAGAAAGTCATATAAATCATAGGAGTGACTTCCAGGAAGAGTGCTGAGTTAGCTGCCTATCTGCCACAAGATGTAGCCCATACATTGTTTAAGCAGTGGAAGGTTGATAGGGGTGAATATTTTGAGCCCATGGAATGGGAAAAGTTTGCTACGGCCTTCTTAGATAGATTCTTCCCTTTATAGCTGAAAGAAGCCAAGGTATTAGAGTTCATCAATCTCAAGCAAGGCAGTATGAGTGTGGAAGAGTATTCCCTCAAGTTTACTCAGTTAGACAGGTATGCTCCCCATGTAGTAGCAGACAATAGATCTAGAATGAGCAAGTTTGTGTCTGGGGTATTGGGTAGAGTGGTTAAGGAGTGCATGACTGCGATGCTGATTAAGGAAATGGACATATCTAGGCTTATGGTCCAAGCTCAATAGATTGAGGAGCAGAAACTCAAGAATAAAGAGAGAGAAAATAAGAGAGCCAGAATAGGTAGCTTTTGTTTTGCCAAGTCAAGGTCAGAGAGTGGTAATCGTTTGCTATTTAGTCAAAAGTTTTAAGCCCCAGCTCCATCTTCAGCTAGTTCCTCAGTACCAAGGTTCAGGAATGATAGTCATGATGGAGTACCAGGCTCCAAAACCCAGAGTAGTACGCACGATGTTCATACCAGTCCACTTTGCAAAGAATATGATAAGAATCATAAGGCTGTGTGTAGAGCCATCAATGATGTATCTTTTGGGTGTGGCGAGTTAGGTCACATAGTCCAAGACCGTCCTAAGCCTAGTCCATTAAGTCAGCAGAGTCTTCTTTCAGCTCAGTCCGGTCGTTCAAATCAGCAGGGTGCCACTTCTAATACCGCCAGAGGGCAGCGTCCAAGTAGGCTTTATGCACTTCAGTCTAGTCAAGGTAGGGAAATGTAACACCCCAAAATCCCATCTGAGATGTCACATGGTACTCAGGGATACAAGTATCCCCAAGCTAACCCTTGAAGGTTGCTACTAGGCCTGAGCCTTACTTTATGATAATTTAGTCAAGAAATAATGTTGCATTATATCAAATCTAAACTAAGTAAATTGTAGACGATGTCTGAATAGAAAAATACTAAAAAGTCTGTAAACAACTCATAGTCCGACAAGTCTATATATTAAAAAACAACTAGAGATTAATTGGGATAGACACCCAACTTACTCGGAATAAACTGATAACGACAATTGAACTACAATAAAAGCTAAAAATCTGAAATAGTAGACCCTCGAATCATGAGGACTCACCAACTATGGGGATGTAGATAGGGATGCTCGAACTACTTATGCTGTAGATACTGAGCACCTGAACCTACATTATAAGACAATGTACCACACAAACATATATACGGATCAGTACTTTGAGAATGTATAGAGCCTATGGGGATGTAATGCATAAGAAAACTTATCTCATAATCATCATTTATAAAAATAATGGATGCTAAATGTAAATGACTCACATAAGCTAGAATGTCTAAAAATGCTGAAACTAAACCAATAAAAGCAATTCATACTTTATAAACCTTGTGAGCCATCACATTCAGTTCTAAAAGTTGTGCTTGAATTTCCCTTTTTAAATCATACTATCTCAGTGTAGAAAGGACTCAATCTTTAATCTGAAATCTGAAAACTAATATCTTTATGAAAATAAACAACTGACTAGTTCGTGAGCCTTTGCACATAGCTTTCAAAAAACTTTTCTATAATCTTTTATTTTGAGACTTAGAAACTTAGAAACTTGGGAACTCTGTGGACTTGGGAGTTTCTTCTAATCGACATAAACCATGTGAGCTGAAATGGAGTCTAACGTCTTACCCACGTGGGGGAGAACTAGACCCTTGCCACCGGAATAAAATATTAACTTTAGTGATCACTTTCTTAGCCTACTATAGGCAATCATAAACCTACGGTGGCATGTAGTTCTGGGTATGAGACCTTGGAATCATTCCCAACTAGGTGCGAAATACTACTCTCATACTTAGGCTCAGAACTTTAGAAAATCCACCTTAAAATAGCATAAAGGTCATAATAAAACCCAACTACGCTTCTCTTTACTTTAAAACATAAACTTAAATGAAAAGTGTGGATTTCATATCTTATCTTAGGACCAAAGATAAATCTTCCTTTAAAAATCTAAATGCTTGCTTGTTAAAGCATACTATAACATACTCTTCATGAAATATCAAAATTCACGCTTGGGTTGAAAACAAATATACTTGAATGATCACAATATCATAATGAGGCTTAATTCTCAACAATTAACTTGAAAGCAATTGAAAATATCAATTCTCAATGGGGAAATACAATTCATAACATAAATCCATAATTTAAACCATATATAAGTAAGATAGACATGAAATTTAAAGCTTAATTAGTTATAACTTTATAAACTCAAAACATGATGATTTGGGCATAAACCCCAACTTGCAAATCATAAAATCTTTAATAAAATTCAAGTTTTTGGGCAGTACAACGAAAGATGTGTTCTTGTTCAAACCCCGCATACCTCGATTGATGAACAAATTTGGTTAAAGATGCTATTTGAGCCTTTAAAGGTTGATTTTTGGGATTCTTGGTATGATAATCTTGAATCTTGAATCAATTTTGAATAGTAATGGTGAAATCTTGGTGAATTGAATCCTACGTTGAAAACCCTAGGGGCTTGTTCTTAAGAGGATTTGAGTGAATGTTAGTATAATTTGGTTTCGGGGGGATGAATATAATTTTTTGGGGGATAATTTGGGGTGGAAAAAGACTTTTTTGCCCTTAATGAAACAAAGTTGGACTGGAGAATCACCCCAGCAAGAATGGCTAGGGTGCTGCGGGCTCCAGTCCATTGGACTGGGCGAGGCACCACCTTACCCATCACTGTGACCCCTAGGGACCGGACTGGTGATGATAGGCGAAATTACGCGCCTATATCAATATATTTTGCCCATATTTTAGCCTAGTTTCGAGAACTAATTATCTATTTCGTACACTTTTAGTCCTTTTTCCTGTAAATGAGCTAACAAATGTGATTAGGAAAGTTTCAGGTATAAATGATGCAAAATACAGCAATTTATGGCTTACTTGACGCAAAAGAAAGCTCACAAACGAGATGGAAAGGAGCTGGACGCATAAAGGACTAAATCTGCTGCATGGAAAATCTGTCCCGGGCTAAAACAGCATTTCTGAAGACTTTGGGACTTACAGACACAAAGCTGGATTTTTGCCATAATACATTAACCTAGTGCAATTAGGTTATGTGTTTCATCATTCTATTTGGATTATAATTTTGTAACCTTACCCTAGTACAATTGGGTCAAGGATTTCATTAGTATATTAGGATTTGGTTATTTATTAGTTTAGTAGGAGTAGGATAGGAGTATTATAAATACCCTATCATGTTAGAGATTTTAAGAAAGAAGAAAAAAAGGAAGAGGGGAGACATTCTGACAATTCATTCATCTCCTTACAATTAAGACATCTTCCTACAACCCATTCTCAATTCTTCATTCTTCTACTCTTAAATTCCACAACAAGAGAATCGTTACTTGCTACGGAATCACTAAAACCACACGCCAAACACCTACTATTCACGCCATCCACCATGCAAAACGTGATATCCTTCGCATTCATGGGTAACTAAATCTCTTAGTTGGGGTTATGGAAGCCGAATGAGTTACTATCTATAGCTATGAGTTTGTGAGTTCAAGACAAGTATATTGCTTATATCATTATTCTCTTCATCTTAAATCTACATTCTTTGCGGTTCAAACACAAGAACACGCCATTCTAACATCTAACCTGTTCGAGAGAAAGGTTATTTGTCTAGAAAAGAAGACGCATAGACCAACGCCAGTCTAACATCTGACTTGTTCGAGAGAAAAGTTATTTGTCTGGAAAAGAGATAATGTCAAGGTAGTAGGACACCCTTTCCTATTAAAAAGCTAGTGCCGTACCTGGACTAACTTCTTGGAGAATTCGTACCGTTAGTCACGCTTTAAGCTCGAGAGAGTTAAAGTGAAATAGTCCTTGTTTAGGTCGAGAGACGCTTGGATTTACCATCGACTACAATTCTCTATAAGCAATTACATGTCAAGACTCTACACACTCATAGCCAATAGAGACGTATACCTCAGAAGGTGGACATAACCCCAACGCCTCAATTCTCATTGTTTACAACACACGTGACAATCTCTCTTTATTTTGCTATTTTCAGTTCTTACATTCTTGTTTTGGTTACATACTACAATCCCCCCTTTCCTACGAGACTTGCACTAAAAGTCTAGTAATTTCTCTTGCTTGTTGGCCAAGCTATTCTCTGTGGGATCGATACCCAACCCAGGTTGGGTTCTATATTTGCTAACGACCGCTTTACACTCCCACGAGAGCTGTAGATTGAGCGTTATCAACTGGGCAAGGCATCGCGGGCAAATCCCCTTGAGCAATTATTTTGGCATACCAAACATGCCCTTACGATCGTCAAAAAATTCCAAAACTCACTCGATATGTACTATTGACTCCCTCGATCATGAATCGCCAAAAAATTACTATCGGAGGTCGGGAAGGTCAAAAATAAAATCCCTAAAGTTTGAAGGCATAAAATATGACTAAGTCCCAACACTTATCCAAATTTTCTAAATGTGAGACTTCTCTTGGCATGCTTTAAAGGACTTAGATGATGAAAATTTTTATGGGGTCTTACAATATCTCCCCCTTGGGAACGTTTATCCTCAAATGTGTCTAGTTATGCTAAGAAAACCAAGAAAACTGAGGATGCACAGCTAAAATAAATTTCTAAACTTATTCTACATCATTCTAAACTTTAGAGTAATTTTGTGAGTGCATGAACTTATAAAGAAGGCACTATATAGCTGAAAACATGCTTAGAAAAGAACTGAATCAAGGAAGAGTAGTACCTTTAGCTTGATATGAGTTTGGAAAGAAGAGGTGAGGGTACTTCGCTTGAATGTCTGCTTTTGCTTCTCAAGTGGCACCCTTAACAGTCTAATTCCACCAAAAAACTTTGACCAAGGAAACTTCTTTGTTCCTTAATCTACGGATTTGGTAATCTAAAATCTCAACTTAAACCTCTTCATATGAAAGACTATTTTGAATAGCTGAGCTCCCTAAAGGAAGTACGACATTGGAGTCACCAACGCACTTCTTAAGCATCGAATCATGAAACACAAGATGAACGACTGATAAGTCTACAAGCAACTCAAGCTCATAAGCCACTTTCCCAACACAACTTAGAATTATTTAGGGGCCAATATACTGGGACTAAGATTCCCCTTCTTGCCAAATATCTTCACCCTTTTCATGGGTAAAATCTTCAAATACACCAAATCACCCACCTTAAACTCGAGATCTCTTCTTCTCACATCTGCATATGACTTCTGGCGACTCTTGGCTATTTTCAATATTTCTCTAATCAACTTAACCTTATCCATAGCCTTAAATACTACATCAAGCCCAAGCAAAGTAGCTTTACCTACTTCAAACCAATGTATAGATAATCTACATCTCCTCCCATAAAGAGCCTCAAATGGGGCAATTTGGATGGTAGAATGGTAACTATTATTATGCGCGAATTCAATCAATGTCAAGTACTCATCCCAAACTCCTTTGAAATCAAGAGCACATGCCCTCAACATATCTTTCAGAGTTTGGAAGGTCCTCTCAGGCTGACAATTGGTCTGCAGATGAAAAATGGAACAAAGATGAACTTGGGTACCAAGACCCTTCTGAAAAGCTCTCCAAAACTGAGAAGTAAACTGAGTACCCCTACTCGGATGATAGATAAGGGAACTCCATGTAGTCTGACTAACTCCCAGATATACAAATTAGCATAATCTTCACCTGTATAGGATGCATGAACCGGCAGAAAATATGCTGACTTAGTTAATCTGTCTACAATAACCCAAACAGAATCATGATGCCGACGCGATTGGGGTTACCTAGTTACAAAATCCATATTCACCTCTTCCCACTTCCAAGTGGGGATACAAAAATCTTTCAACATACCACCAGGCATTTGGTGCTCTACCTTAACCTATTGACAAGTTGCATAATTTGCTAAAAACTTTGCTATGTCCTTCTTTATACTATTCCACCAATAGATTTCCTACAAATTGTAGTACATCTTCATAGGACTGGGATAAATAAAATATCGTGCACTATGATCCTCATCCATAATTCTATGCCTCAACTCATCAACACAAGGCACACATAGTTTATCCTGGTACCTCAACACCCCATCTTCCCTTTGGGAGAAAACATCTATCTTTGGGTCTTTAACTGACTCCTTCAGTTTGACCAAATTAGGATCCATGTCTTGCTTCTCCTTCACTTTCAAAAATAGGAAATATTTAGAACTACTCTGAACCCAAACATTACCCGCAGTTGAATCAAGCAACCTAACACCTAATCTAGCCAAACAATGAACTTATCGAGCTAACTCCTTCTTATCCTTATCCACATGAGCCACACTGCCAATAGACAACCTACTAAGGGCGTCTGCCATAACATTGGCCTTTCCCAGAGAAAACAACATACTCATATCATAATCTTTTAGCAACTCTAACCACCTTCTTTGACAAAGATTCAACTCCCTCTGAGTAAACACATACTGCAAGCTTTTGTGGTCCATGAATACATCAACATAAACACCATATATATAGTGTCTCCATATTTTCAAAGCAAAAACCACAAAAACCAATACAAATCATAGGTTAGGTAATTCTTTTCATGAGGCTTCAACTGTCTAAAGGAATAGGCTATGACCTTACCTCTCTGCATCAATGCCCAATCCAAACCAACTCTAGAGGCATCACAAAACACCACAAAACCATCTATAACATCAGGTATTGCTAATATTAGGGATGAAGTGAGTTGAGTCTTCAACTCCTGAAAACTCTTCTCGCATGAATCTGACCAGAAGAACTTAACTATCTTTTGAGTCAATTGAGTCATAGGAGATACAATGGATGAAAATTCCTCAAAAAAAGTTTGTAATAAGAAGATAGGCACAAGAAACTCCTAATGTCTGACGGAGAGATAGGTCTAGGCCAATTTCTTAAGGACTTTATCTTTTAGGGATCAACTCTAATGCCGTCGGTAAAAAGACATGACCAAGAAAAGTTACTGATCTTAGCCAAAATTCACACTTGGTGAATTTGGAGAACAATTTATGATCTCTAAGAGTTTGCAAGACAATTGTAAGACGATCCGCATGGTCATCCTCACTACTAGAGTAGACAAGTATATTATCAACAAAAACTGTGATGAACATATCTAGAAACAGTTTGAACATTCAATTCGTGAGGTCCATGAAAGCTACTGGAGCATTAGTTAGCCTGAATGACATGACTAGAAATTAAAAATGATCATAATGGGTTCTAAAGGCTATCTTTTGAATGTCACACTCCCTTACTTTGATCTGATGATAGCCAGATCTAAGGTCTATCTTTGAAAAATAACTTACACCTTACAATTGGTCAAATAAATCATCTATTCTAGGAAGGGGATACTTGTTACTGATTGTGACCTTGTCTAACTGATGAAGTCAATGCACATTCGCAAAGAAACATCTTTATTTCTCACATACAAGACAAGAGCGCCCCATGGAGAAACACTCAGCCTTATGAAACCTTTATCTAAAAGATCTTTGAGTTGCTCTTTCAACTCCTTAAGTTCTTTGGGAGCCATATGATATGGAGAAATAAGAATAGGCTGAGTATTTGGGAGAAGGTTAATACCGAATTCTATCTTTCTATTGGGAGGTACCCATGGGAGATCCTCTAGAAATACATTGGGAAACTCATTTATTATATCGATAGACTAAATTGGTGGAGTCTCAGACTTAGTGTCTTTAACTAGAACCAAATAGTAAATACAACCTTTTGATATCAACTTTCTAGCCTTAAGATAAGATATCAAACGACTCTTGGGGGACACTAAATTTCTTGACCACTTGAAAACTGGCTCATCAGGAAACTGAAACTTCACCACTCGGGTACGACAATCTATGGTTGCATAATAGGAATAGAGATAATCCATACCAAGAATAAGATCAAAATCAGCTATGTCTAACTCTATCAAGTCTACTAATATGACTCTATGAAGAACAGTGATAGGAAATTTTTTATAGACTCGCTTAGCAACAACGAACTTCCCTACTAAAGTGGAAACCAGGAAAGGCTCAAGGGTCTTTTCAAAATTTATCTCATAATTCACAGCAACTAATGGAGTCAAATAAAAGAAACTCGACCTAGGGTCCAACAATACATACACATAAAGATAAAAGACACGAAGCATACCAGTAACAACATCTAGTGAATCCTTCTGCTCCTGGTAGGATGGAAAAGCATAGAATTGATTGGGCACTGACCGCCAGCAGTTCTAGATAAAGCACCCTGAGGAGGGGCTAGGAGAACTACAAGAGCTCATACACTGGTAGCTTAAGTCTAGGGATGAACATCTCTATTTCCCTGTTTAGCATACGGGCACTCTCTAATTATGTGGTCTAACTTTCCTCAACCAAAAACACCCTTCTGCTCAGCCAAACACTCACCCAGATGGGTCCTACCATACTCAGCACATGTGGGATAACTGGGCCTACTACTTACACTGTTCTAAGATTTGGACATGGAAGACTTACCTCACTATTCTTGCCCAATTCTAGGTGCAGGAGCACTGGATGGAGAAGGTGCAGGCATGGATGAACGGTTCTACAACTAAGGGTGATTCCCTCTATTGGATCTAGTCTGACCATATTTAAACTATCCAGTTCTAGCCTTCTTATTAAATCTATCCCTTCCCTTTAAATTTTCTGCCTCAATTTGTTGGGAATACATCATTAACCTATCAAGATCCATATCTCCAACAAGCATGGCAGTCCTATACTCTTTGACTAGCAATCCCAATACCCTAGTAACAAATTTACTCATAATAGATCGGGTGTCAACTATTAAATTAGGAGCATACTTAGATAGCTGGCTGAACTTAAGGCAATACTGTTTCACTGTCAGTGAGCCCTACCTCAGGTTTATAAACTCCTTAACTTTGGCTTCCCATAACTCACGTAGAAAGAACCTATCTAGAAAAACATCATGAAACACCTGCCAACTCATGAAAGGTGCATCCTCGCCCCTACTTTTCTTCCATCAGACTACCCAATCATAAGCAACATCTTTCAAATAATAAGAGGCCAATTCCATACTTTTCTCTTCAGTAACATGCATAACTTGGGTGATGTTTTTCACCTCATCAAGATACAACTACAGGTCCTCACCTACCTTTGACCCAAAAAATTTGGGTAAATTCATCCTCATAAAGTCATGAAGTCTGGCTATGGATGTATCACTCCTTTGCTGATGTGGAACAGTAGCCTGATTATTGGCTTGAATAGTAGTAGTGATAGCTTAGGTTAATGTCTGAAAGGCAACCTAAAATTCAGCATGATACACATTTTCATTCAAGGGATCAACAGGTTAGGGTGGCTGATTATTATTCTTACGGGCATTAGCTCAACGAGGAGGCATATTCTATCAAAAAGAGCACAAGTTAATAGGATATTAAGACAGTTGTAAAAATCATGGATTTTGAAAGAAAAAGAGGATTTTTCCTAAAAACGTCCCATAGCCTCTTGCTCATAGATGTGGCATGCTTCACACCGATGATCAAGACTCTACGCAATGCGGCTTGTCTAACTCCCTAGGACTCTTTAAACCTTAGGCTATGATACCAAGTTTGTAACGCCCTAAAATCTCATCCGAGACGTTACACAGTGCTTAGGGCTACAAGTAGTCCCAAGCTAACCCTTGAAGCATGCTACTATGCCTGAATCTTACTTTGTGATAATTTAGTCAAGAAATAATATTGCATTATATCAAATATAAACTAAGCAAATTGTAGATGATGTCTGAATAGAAAACTACTAAAAAGTCTGTAAAAAACCTTATAGTCTGACAAGCCTTTACTACTAACAAAGAACTAGAGAGTCATTAGGACAGACCCCCAACTGACTCAGACTAAACTGATAATGATAATCCAACTACAATAAAAGCTGAAAATCTGAAGGAGCAGGCCCTCGAATCATGAGGAATCACCAATTGTGAGGATGCAGATAGGGATGCTCGAACTACTCACGCTACAGATACTGAGCACCTGAGCCTATATTATAAGACAATGTAGCACACAAACATATATGTAGATCAATACTTTGAGGATGTACTGAGCATATGGGGTTGCAATGTATAAGAAAACATATCTCATACTAATCATTTATAAAAATTATGCATGCTAAGTGTAAATGACTCACGTAAGCTGGAATGTCTAAAAATGCTGAAATTGAAGCAATAAAAGCAATTCATACTTTATATAACTTATGAGCCATAACATTAGTTTTTAAAGATGTACTTGAATCTCCCTCTTTAAATCATACTATCTAAGTGTAGAAAAGACTCACTCTTTAATCTAAAATCTGAAAACTAATATCTTTATGAAAATAAAAACTTGACTAGTTCGTGAGCCTTTGCACTTAGTATTCTAGAAAAAATTCTATAATCTTTTCTTATGGGACTTAGAAACTTAGAAACTTGGGAATTCTATGGACTTGGGACTTTGGGCTTGGAAACTTCCGAATATCTTCTTATCGACATAAACCATGTGAGCTGACATAGAGTTCAAAGTCTTGCCTACATTGGGGAGAACTATTCTACCCTTGCCATCGAAATAGAACCTTAACTTTAGTGATCACTTTCTTATCCCACTATGGGCAATTATAAACCTATGGTAGCGTGTAGTTTCGGAGCATGAGACCTTGGAATTATACCCAACTCGGTGCTAAATACTACTCCCATACTTAGGCTCATAACTTTTGAAAATCCACCTTAAAATGGCATAAAATTTATAATAAATCCCAACTACGCTTCTCTTTGCTTTAAATAAAGAACTTAAATGAAAAGTGTGGATTCCTTATCTTAGCTTAGGACCGAAGATAAATCTTCCTTTAAAAATCTAAATGCTTGCTTGTTAAAGCATACTATAGCATACTCTTCATGAAATATCAAAATTCAAGCTTAGGTTGAAAACATATATACTTGAATGATCACAATATCATAATGAGGCTTAATTCTCAAAAATTAACTTGAAATCAATTAAAAACATCAATTCTCAATGGGGAAATACAATTCAAAATATAAATCCACAATTCAAAGCATAAATAAGTGAGATAAACATTAAATTCAAAGCTTAAATTACTTATAACTGTATAAAATCAAATCAAGATGATTTGGGCATTAACTCTGACTTTCAAATTATGAAATCTTTAATAAAAATAAAGTTTTTAGGTACAAGAACAAAAGATGTGTTCTTGTTCAAACCCCACATACCTCAATTGATGAACAACTTTGGTTTAAGATGTTATTTGATCCTTCGAAGGTTGATTCTTTGAATCTTGGTATGCTAATCTTTAATCTTGAATCAATTTTGAAAAGTAATGGTGAAATCTTAGTTAATTGAATCCTAGTTTGAAAACCCTAGGGCTTGTTCTTGAGAGGATTTGATTGAAAATGAGTATTATTTCCTTTTGGGGGCTGAATCTCACGTTTTTGGGGCAAATTTTGCGTGGAATAAGACTTTTGTGCCCTTAATGACACGGAGTTGGATTGCAGAATTTCCCCAACCAAAATGGAAGGGTACCGCGGGCTCTAGTCCACCTTACTGGGCGAAGCGCCGCGTTTCCCATCGCAGTGACCCCCAGGTATCAGATTGGGCGAGGCACCGTGGGAAAATCACCTATAGCTACTATTTTGGCATACCAAACATGCCCTTACGCTCGTGAAAAAATTACAAAACTCATCGTAGATGTACTATTGACTCCCCCGAGCTTAAATCAACAAGAAAGTCAACTATTGGAGGCCGAGAAGGTCGAAAGTAAAATCCCCAAAGTTGGAAGGCTTAAAATATGACTAAGTCCCAACACTTAGCCAAATTTCCTAAGTGTGAGAATTCTCTTGGAATTCTTTAAAAGACTTAGATAATGAAAATTTCCACGGGGTCTTACATGAAAATTCTCCTGATGCAGTCACTAGTAAGTTGAAGACCTCCCATTTACATGTTTATGCCTCATTAGATCCAAGAGCTTCTCCATCTTTTGTAACACTTTGCATAATAGTTAACTTTAAAGTCAAACCAAATAGTAATAAGAACCTTTCTCAGTGTTCACTGAGTGAGACAGTCTATTGTAGCCCGATGTGTATACAAGAACTGTCCGGTTATGATATCTCAGGAATTCAGGCTTCTAGATTTCAGTAGTAAAATTAGTACGTGTAGAAAAGCAATGGTTGGGAATGATGTCTGATCCGTCTTTATCTCTGTGCAAAGTCTTGTACTTTAGCTATCACGGTACCCACTCAGGCCTTACATGTAAACCCTATGATCACGAACCATGTTCATGCAATTTCCATAGAAGCATGTGCGCTTTTAATTCCCAGCGTAAGGAGTTCTAGCTCACTCAGTGCTACAAATTATGTTTCGTGGATACAAGAACTCCAAACTCAGGTCATGCAGCTCATGGCTTCTACACTCATGCCTTTTATTGTGTTCAGCCCCAGTTACAACCTTTATTACAGTCTTAGTTATAATGACAGTCTCAGTCTCAACCCAATAATTAGATCAGTAACTCAGTTTAAATTCTAGTTTGCCTGATCATAGCATTTAATTATCAGTTACTCAATTATTAGTGTTTCAGTACCTTAGTTTATAGAATATTTTAGAACCATGTTATACGCTAGGTATTGCATTCTTTGATATTACAGTCTATGAATTTATGTTCAGTTACCTCAGGTTACTCAATTAGTCCTTCCCTTATAAGCATAATGCTTTACAGTTTCAGTCTAGTTAGTTAGACTAAGTACAGTTCATCCTTACCTGCCCATTATTCAGTTATCAGTCATTCAGTTAATCTGATAAGTTAGTATAACTTTTTAGTATGAGCTAGTCAGTAAGTCAGTAATTCATTTTAGAAGTCAGGCGTATGAGTTCGTATAACATCCTATATTTCCACCCAATCTCTTTATCCAAAGTCTCATGAACATAATTATTCAAAGAAGGGGAAACCAGGTAGTTGCGTGTTCAGTCTAATCCATATATCATGTCTCAGTTTTAGACCCCAGATATCCAGTTATGACTTGGTTCATTAGTGCCCTGTGTATTATCCCATTTTTTCTTAATATCTCATCCAACTCAACATTCTCCATCGGACATAGTGTCCCAAGGAGGAGATGGACTATAATCCCCCGATCTTCCATAACCTCGACCTTCTATTTTTCTTTCTGGCATAACAAATTAGGTTTAGGATGGTGGGTAATCATAGGTTGACCCTCAAGTTTCAATGGAAGACATGAGCCATGTATTCAGGAGATCAGTTTAGTGGCTAATATTCAGTCTATGTATCACACTTCAGACTAAGTAATGTCCTCAATTCCCCGTGCATGCATGTTCAGTGAATGATCCCGAGTCAGATATCGGTGATTTAGTATTCTTGAAAATCTCTCCCATGAAGGGAGTGAAGAGGTTTGAAAAGAAGGAAAAGCTCAGTCCCCAATATGTCGGTTCCTTCAAAATTCTCAATCGCTTCAGCAAAGTAGCTTATGAGCTCGAATTACCTTCAGATCTATATTCAGTTCGCCTAGTGTTACACATATCCTTGATTAAGAAGTGCATAGGTGACCCAATAGTCATAGTCCCTACAGAGGGCCTAGATATTCAAAAAAGCCTCTCTTTTGATGAGATCCCAGTCGAAATCCTTGACTATCAGATTCGTAGACTGGGGAACAAAGAAGTCTCTATAGTCAAAGTTCTTTGGCGGAATCAGTCTGTTGAGGGAGATACTTACGAATCAGAAGTAGACATGCAAACAAAGTATCCTTACCTCTTCTCTGCTAATCCAGACTCAGCCCAAGGTAATGGCTTTCCTTAAGCTTATTCAATTTCGTGCTCAATTTTCCATTACTAACTAGGTATCATTTACCATTGCATGTTTACTCATATGTTTATGAGTCAGTTCAGTCATGTATTCATGCAGCAGATCTGCATGATCAGTATGAGAAACTCAACTTATTAGTACTCCCAGTCATGCATTCATGAATCAGCTCAGTTATGTATTCAGTATGAAATTCAGCATGTCAGTAATATCAGTCCTATAGTCAGGTCCCAGATGTTCATGTTCAGTAAGTAGATTTAGCCAGCTAGTACTCTCATTTCAGTCAGTTTCATTTGAGGACAAATGTTGCCAAGAGGGAGATATTGTAAGACCCCATAAAATTTCTAGCTTAATTTAGTTCTTTAAGCTTGTCAAGGGGTCCCATACTTCGAATATTTAGCTAAGTTCTGAGACATAGTTTATTTTTAGAATTTGAAAGTTGGAAATATTATTTTGCAAATTTAAAGTCCTTTAAATGCCATATTTTATTTAATTCATGATCATGAAGGTCAATAGGTATTCTCGGACAAATTTTGGATTTTTTGGACCTCGTTTAGACTATGTTTGGAATTCCAAATAGTGGAAAAATGTGATCTTGGTGTACCGCATCGCCTATTGAATTGTTTAATAGTTTCCCCAGCTTCTAGTGTTAAATTCCCATTAAATGGAATGATCTTGGTGCAATGCATTGGATATCGCGTCGATGCCATCGATGCGCCGCGTTAGATATCACTCAGCAGCCAGTTTTTACTCATTAAAATTTAGCATTATTGGGGGTATTTGGGTCTTTTTCCCTTGATTATCGGCCTCCAAAACATGAAATTTAGCCCCTTTAGAGGCATAATACAATCATAATTCATAAAATCCTCAAGAACAAACCCGTAGGGCTATCAATCCAAGAATCAAATTCAAGATATTTCACCATCAATCTTTCTAAATTCAAGCAATAAGGTATGTAAAGTGTTCATCCAAGGGCCCCGTCCACCCTTGGAGTTCAAGAAATCTTTTTCAAACTTGAATTTATGATTTCCATGTTATGAATTAGATTATTATCATGATGATATTGTGATATGGTCTCCAAGTTGGGTTCTTTATTGAATTTCATGAATGTATGTTAGCATATGTATTGAACTACGTTTTCCCCAAGTTGAAAACTCTTAAATTTTGGATTTATGGTTGTAGTCATAATGCATTAATATGGTATTCAAGCCCAATTACAAGATTATGCCTTATAGGTATTTGATAAAATGCTTAATTGAATTAATGATGCATTTGTGATCCCTTGGTAACCCTAATGTTGATTTCATGTCATAACAAGGTGTCTAAACTTCTATCATGTTAAAGTTATGCCTTGAAAATGTTTGTTGGAATGCCTATGTGAATTAAATGGTGTATTTTTAACACTTTAGCATACATTCCTATCCATGTACAAGTTCATGACTTCCAAGTACTTGATGAAATACCTCATTAATTGTATTGTGAATGGTTGACTATTGCCCTATATTCAAGAATTATCATGTCTTACTATTTTTATGATCGATTCTTGGGGGTATTTAATACCCAAAAATTTAGTTGTGTGCCTACAACCAGTGTTAGTTATAGAACAGTCTCAATCATATGACGATCAGTAGTACTCTAGTTCAGTTATAGAACTCAGGAAAACACAATAGACTTAGTATCAATCTAGTCCCATTCAATATTTAGTTCAGTTCTCAGTAAACTCCATCAGCTAAAATAACTCAGTAGTATTCCATTAGTCAATGGAACACAGTTAACTCAGTTCAGTTCAGTTAATCAGTATAATCAGTAATAAATTAGTCCAGCCTAGTATAAACTAGGAAGTCAGTCTAGTGTCTATTCAGTTAGGAATAGGATTCAGCACCAAGTGAACCCAAGGATAGGGGCTTACCCGCTAGCTGAGGGTATGATCCTTATAAGCAATCCTTGCATTTGAGAACTACATAACCAGCATATGTTGAGATATACCCCTATGAGTCTAGGGATAATACAACTCATTCATGTTTTTCTACAAGCGAGGGGTTGATAGAAGAGCTCCCTGTTAATAGAGGGTTAACTCATAACTTGTATTTACCTGTGGTATGGTGCTAACACCCTTCATAATAGGGTTACAGTTTGGACCCTAAATCAGTTTGAAAAGAGGCATGTCGGTTAGAAGATTACCTCCCAAAGTCTCAGTCTCAGTCTTTAGTAAGGACCTCAGATAGTTCTACAGATTTCAAGACTGTTAGATACAGTCAATCAACTTAGTATAGAACTCAACTAGTTCCATCAGAATCAGGACTATAGACACTGTTACTCAGTTATAAGTGATATTAGTTATCAATAATCCATGTTATTAGTAAACTCAGTATTCAAAATCCTTATGACTTCAGTTACAGTTATGTATTCATGCATGTATTCTCACGCAGTTATGTTCACGTTGTTTAGTCAATTATAGTTCATTCATATGAGCCGTTACATTCAGCCTTACCTCACTTTGCGTACCAGTAAATTCACACGTACTGACTTATACTTTTATTTTACACTATGGTGTTTTATACAATAGGTTCAGACGTACGGGCTCCAGACCACCCTTAGCAAATAAGACTTTCAGCCAGCAGCAGCAATAGACTTGCAGTGAGTCCTCATCATTAAAAGATATTTTTTATTTATTTATCTCATTAGATTCAGTATTTTAGTAAATGGAGTTATTTGGGGGATTGTCCTATCAACTCCTCATTCAAGTAAAGTTTAGAGGCTTTTTAGACTAGACGTTGAGACACTTATTCAGTTTGGGTATTGAGATTCCTATTTCAATTTTATTTTAGTTTTGAACCTTATGGTATTTCAGCCCATTTTTTTGACTTATAGAGTGTTGTTATTTAGTTATTGTAGCAAGTACCAGTCATGGGTTAGCTTGTGGTCCTTCAGGATTTTGAGCATCGTGTAGCGTCTGGGGTACCAAACTTAGGGCCTTAGATATTCTCTTGGAATTTGACCCCAACCAAGTTGGGTTACTATATTTGACAACTACCACTTTTTACTTCTATGTGGAGTGTAATTTTGGACGATATCAAATTTTTGCACCATTGCTGGGGAATACGGTCTTAAAATTCTTGATTGAAGTTGTTGGAGTTATTGTTTTTTATTTTAATTTATTTTTTTGTTGACTCACTCTTCTTGAGATGACAGCCTGGCCTGAGAAAGTATTAGAGATTGAAAGACTATTAAAAAGCCAACTTGAGAAACTGATATTGGAGGAGGCTAAAATTACTCATGCTCTTATGGATATCATCACACTTAAGAAGAGTATAGTAGAGTTATGTGGGAAGGTAAATAAGATAAAAAATCATGAGTTAGGGAATATTGGACCTCATTCTAAGCATTTTCCTATATTTTGTTTAGATGGTAAGATCTTGATCAAGCCATTTGAGCCTAAAGAAGAATGCAAAGAGGAGGAAACTTATGTTTATATTCTTGAATTTGTTGAGCCAGAATCAAAGAACTATATTACTCACATAAGAGCCAAGAATTAAAATATTCCACATTTATTTCTTGGGTCCTTTATTTTTATACCACCACCCTATGAGCATAATGGAAAATCAGAAAAAATATTAGGGATAAAATTCATAAGTTCAAAGTTGAAGAGTAATTTGAATACCAACTATTGGGATACATTGATGATGTTTGAGTAATCAAGGTACCCATGGACTTGTTAGGGAAGTCTGAGAACCAAACAAAGTCTCATCATGCTGTAATATGAAATCAGGCACTGCTTGGGAGGCAACCCAAGGTATTTTGTTGTTTGTATCCATATTGCATGATGGTAGTTAGATCTCCGCACCTATGGTTCCACAAGTATGTTTCTAACTCTCTTGTTTTGGTTTGAAACATCGGGGATAATGAATGATTTTGATTTAAGGGTAGGACAACTTGTGGGTCTTGATATCCTCTTAGGATTCTTTTAACCATTTTTCTTTTCCCTGAAGTCCTGTTCCTAGTAGATCTGGCATGGTCAGGTGTATTGTGATTTATTTCATGATGTTTTGTTGTTAACTAGGAGAAAAATAAGTATCTATGGCGGTCGACATATTTTTGTTGATTTTTGAGATTAATGATAAATACCTCTCCAATTGTCTACTTTTTAATTGTGTGATATGTATATATATATATATATATATATCTTTTGTGAATCTTTTTATGGCATTAGTAATATGGACATGAACATCATTGCGGACTTGTACATGAATCATATATTTGGTAGCTTGCAATATTGACAATGTTCCATACATGTGTGAGATGCTACTTAGATCGCTTGATGTGTTAAATTCAGAACTTGCCCGGTTAGTCTTGCTAAGTTTTAGGATTGTTGATAGGGAAAGGATCATGTGCCATTTTTCAAAGTAGTCCACATTTAGCCTAATTGACCTTCCATGTATAAATTGTATCACTTGATCCCTTTTTAAAGACTTATAGCCTATTTTTCTTATTGCATCTATCACTTTCGCATTTATATTACAATGAACCTGTTTTGGCCCTGGTCTTCCTTTAACAGTGTGCATTTCAAATCCAAAAAATCACCTAAGCTGAGGGTAGCTATCATAGGGGTGTGTGATGTAAAATGGGTATGAAGAAGGGTTAAATAAGAGAAAAGAAAGTAAGACTGGGTATGGTATAAAAAGAAAATAAAAGAAAAATAAAACAAAATTTGTGAAAAAGAGAAAAACAAAAACTATAAGACCATACCCAATCTGAATATGATTTCAAATAAAAAATAGAAATAAGGGCAGAAATAAAGAAAAAAATGGTTAATAAGGGAGACACCAAAAGTTATTATAGTGTTAAGGAGGCTTAGTCACTTTAAATATCCATATGTATCATACCATCCCCAAGCCTATGTTAAAAGCCCAAAAAAATTTCTATAGTGATCCTAACTTAACTATCTTAAAGCTTAAGTAAAGAAAATAAGGGGAAGCCTATGGTATTTCACATGCATTGATTTGAACTTCTTTTTGAGAGTGAGTTTCTCTTGACTATCCCCACATTAACATGCTTGATTTCATATAAGAGTGAGGATGGAATACTTTCTTGTGAGGGCACATGGGTTGTATTTCTAGTTGCTTACTTATTTGGGTAGTGTAACTTGTATATATGCATGGTTGTTTGTTGCTACTAGAATGACATAGCTTGATTCCTTTATTTCACATTTTTGTGCTTCAATAATACACACAGTTGGTTTTAAAGTGATTGAACTAGGAGAAGGTATTGTATTTTGAGTTAAAATTGATGATTGACTTCCATAGGCGTCTTGAATTTTTCTTCGTTAAGCATTGTCATATTTTTTTTTAATATTTTGTTGCCTGAGTACATGAAACGTTCTAAGTTAAGTGTCTTGATGTGCTATAGGAATATAGCACTTACGATACTTAAACAATGAGAACATGCATGTACTTAAGGCTATGTTTTAGATTTGATGTGTTTTTGGGAGTGTTTTACACGAAATTAGGTTTGGGATGCAAAATTCAAGAAGAATTATAAAAGGTGGCTTAATCCATTGTCAGAAACCCATTTTTAGAATTTATTGCCCAGGGTATGAATTCCTCCTAACAACCCGTAAGGAGACTGTACGAATCGTATCTTGGATAGACCTTAAAGTTGTATCTCGGATAGATTCAACATAGCTTCGACAGTGCTTCAGTATTTTGGTTGAAACTTTTTATCCCAATATCGAATTAAGAAGAAATTGGTATCGTTGGAAAGCTAATTCAATTTTCTATCTGTTGGTGGGTCTTGATATAAAAAAATACTAAGTAAACTAAAATTTATGCTCGGTTGAAGATTATGATAGCTATATTCTTCACTCGAACTTAATCATTAAGCGATGTTTTCACCTGCCTATAAGCTAAGAGCTATTTGTGATACCAATATTTGTCTAATGTCAACAAAAATCTAGGATTCTAAAGTTTGAGTATGAGTTTTTTGCTCCAACCGTACTGTAATGCCCCGAGAGTATACCCTATATGCCAAACGATGCTTACGATCCCGAAAGACCACAAACTAACCCATGAGCTGGTAGTTGCTATAAGCGCTAAATGATATACTGGTAATAAGAAGACATGCGGAAATAACTGAAAATTCCATAAGGTTTTTAAATGCAAAAAGCTAATATAATTTTATAAAATGAAAATTTGAATACGTCTGTCTAAAACTGATTTAAGATGATAATACTGACTGACCATCTAAAAGTGTCTAAAAAGCCTCTAACTGACTGAGGAGTTGAAGGGACAGTCCCCCATAAGGTTTTATGAACATTTTTCACCTCAAAATCACTTCACAAACTAGGATAAATATCATGACATATTTATTCAAAAAAAAATTGATGAAATTAGAGTCAACACACATAAGAATGACGCTTCAAAGTCTAGCCCAAAAATACGGGGTATTACATAACTCCCACTTGAAATCATTCGTCCTCGAATGAGACTGATTATACTGAGAGTACTAAGGCAACTTAGATCATATTATGAACATGCATGAAAAGAAACATGACTTGGAACATGACTGCATAATTGAGTCTTAGCATAATACATGAACATAAATGATTTCATTAATACAGGTAATGGCATGAGAATAGTTATAAGGCTGAGATAGAAATGAGGGAGTTAACTTATGAGTAACCATTACCTCCGACTAGATTTGGTTTTATGAATAAAATATGAGAGATTTAGTACATAAAAAACTCAGAGGTATTACAACATCTCTCCCTTGGGATAGTTCGTCCCTCGAATGATACTAACTTGGCTGAAATATTCAGAAAAAAGAAAAATAATGCACGGGTCACTTATGAACTGAATCATGACTGAATATCTGGATTTTTAAATTAATTCATGATGCATGAACTAAGCAGAATTCACAATTTACATGGATGCAAACATTTTACCTCATGGAATAGCTATATTTATGAAACTTTAGATAGTAAGGATAGATCGGAAGATAGAAAATAATAGGAACTTATGTGTCTGACTTATAGGCTGGATTATTGGCTTTACAGACCAATTCATACTAAAAACTTATATTCAACTGGAGCATTCCTTCAATCCTCTTTCTAAGAAGTTCTAATAACGTTAGAGAGTAGAGGATGTTGGGCACGGTCTGAATAAGATATCTAAAGAAAAATTCGCAACATGGCTAGAATTCTGTAACATGAACATAAGCCTACAAAACATAAGCTAGGATAAAATTGTTATGCCTTATACCATGCAGCTACTATTTTCAAGCTCAGACATACACCTCAAAAACTCCCTCAACTATACCTTCTACTTCACTACTACACTTCTTCTGAGGCTACTAAAGATATCCACATGAGCATTGATAACTCTACCTACCAAAGTCTAAGCTGAACTAAATCCTCTCACTCTGTTCAAGCCTACTCGAATCTACAAAATGCACACATAACCACGTAATACTAGTTTGAATCATGAATTTAATACACCCTGCTTTTTAACAATGTCTCGCCTAATAATAATTATTACAACTTAAGCAGTTTCATTCAACCTCCTACTAGACATTTACTCACACATAATGCATCCATCCACACATATATAAAGATGACATTCAAGCATATCTTCATAACTACATATCCTCTTCTAGAGAAACACCCATAAAACATATTCCTCATATCCTCCAAACCTCTGTCACTAATAACTTCTATGTACTACCCCAAGAAAACACACACTTCAACTAACCATGACGTGACTGAAGGTTGAAAATTAAGAATGCCATGATGAAGCATGCACCATGGGCTTTAGTTCACCAGAATGGAGCATTCACTGAGGGCTCTACTGCGGGCACCCCTACCAGTGAATTGGGGCATGTGACACAGGGTTATCTCAATGCTGCTACTATTTTGGAAGTCCAAACACACCCTCTCGTTGGTCCAAAAATTCCAAAACTCACCCGAGATGTACTATTGACCCCCAATCATAAGTCAACTTAAAAATTAATGTTTTGATGTCGAGAAGGTAAAAAATAAAATCATCAAAGTTTGGGAGCTTTAGAAATTACAAATTTCCAATACTTAGTGGAATATTCTATGCCTGGAACCCTTTTTACTATGTAATAATAAGCTGAAATGAGTTTTGTCAACAAGAAGTATTTACTTTCTCCTATCTAGCAATTGCTCATCACTATTATCATGTCATAAAGGGAGGTCTCTGAAAGGTTAGGACAAGAGGACCTGAAGCATTAAAGAATAATTTTGACACTTAACTGAGGATTGAGGAATAGAGTATCAATGATATATGTTAATCAAAGAGGTCTGAATAGAGGACAAACATGACATAAATCTGAATTTTGATGATCATTAAAAGTGTTGCATGGGTACTGGAACTGAATATACTGTAAAACATAAATACATGAGCCATGAGCTACATGAATTGAGTTTGGAGTTTTCTAATTTCTTGAAACATGGTTCTTATTACTAAGCAAACTGGAGCTCCTAATACTACGGACTGGAAGCGTACCTGATTCTTTATGAGGTGCATGAACATAAACTATGACTATGGAATTGACATGTAAGGCATGAGTAGATATCGTGATGCATGAGAAACCTTGCACTGAGATAAGAGTGGGTTGGGCATCATCCTCTCCTATTGCTTTTCTAAATATACTAGCATCACAACTAGGATCTGAGAGCCTAACTTGGTTACTTGTTCTATTATATCCCCTTTAGCTTAAAGTCATCATTCTAGTTATAGGAACTACTCAGTCAATATCTCTAAACTAAACTGCCACCACTTTACTCTAGAATCTGGGGTAAAATAATATTCATAAATGATAAGATCACCTTAAAAAACTACACCTGATAATGTATAACCCACTACTAGTACTTTCTTTTGAGATACAACTCTTGGATTTCAATAGTCCCAACAATCATCACATAACAACTTAGCCACTTAATAACTTAGAATTATTAACTTTTCTTTCTATTAGCTCAATCTTCAAAGATTAAAACTTAGATTCTAATACATAACATAGATATCCCCAAACATGAAATAAACCATACTACTTTCATCAAAGCCTATAATTATCACTTCTCTAAACTTATATTTTCTCTACACCATGGGAATTACCATTACCCAACAAAATATACTTTCAAATCACTAACTTAAAATTGTTTTCCTTACATAAACTATTTTAAGCCTATTGATTTACTTTTCATACAACTAGCCCCATGAATGAAAAATCTACTAAATTCAGATAACAATATCCCCATGAGCTAGTACCTGTTGTGAGTACTAAATGATATACTAGTAATAAGAAGACATATGCAAAAATAACTAAGAATTCCATAACATTTTTAAATGCCGAAAGATAATACAATTTAAAAAAATGCCAATTTGAATATGTTTGTCTAAAACTGATTTAAACTGATCAAACTAATTGACTCTTTGATACTGTTTGAAAATCCTCTAACTGACTAAGGAGTTGATAGAACAAGCCCCTAACTAACTCCAACTAACTACTGAATTGAAAGACTGTAATAAATATAAACAGTCCTTAAAACATTAGGACTCACCACTTCTATTGCTACTGATATGTTGGAATTTCTAAGTATGGTCGAAAACCTAAGCGTCCGAATAGCAGATATATGTGGAAATACTAAAATCTGACTAAGGAAGACCAATAACAAATAAACTAAATAGCATGATATAATTGATGCTTCTATATATAGAAACTAGAAAATCTGAGTATGTATGACCAAGCATATAACACAGTTCTCGAATAGTCTTTAAACTAATATCTGAAATTTGGTAAATGAATAACTGATAACAGAAAGGTATGGTCAAGCGAACCTGAATGATGTTTTCTATTGAATACTAAAACTAAGACTCTGGGAGATATCATCTAACTGACATACTCTAAATAAACTAATTGGGTCCACCCTGTGGCACCAGTTGAAAGGGTGTTAGTACTATGCCACGGGTACTAACACATGGTTGATTGGATCTACTAAAGTTTTGTCCCGAAGGGCTAAGAGTCACCCTCTAGTTTTATGTGCCCTAGTTAGATATGTGTCAACCTTCAACTATTTGGTTAGGTTAAAATCTCAACCAACGATGGCTACATAGTTCTAGAACACTGGATTGCTACTAAGAATAACACCCTAAACTAGAAGGTGAGCCCCCATCCCTGGGTTCACTCAGTGCTAAATCCTACTCCTAACTAAACTGACTCAGACTACTGAACTGACCTAAGACTGACTGATATGTTAACTAACTGAACTGATAATGTTCATACCTTATTTGAAACCAAACTGACAATACTAAGACTAAGTAAACATCTAAATTTTGGGTAGTCATAACCCCAAGGACCCGATAGCACAACACTAGAAACAGTTGAAAGCTTTGAAAACCATAATAGGGAATCACTACTCAGAATTCATCACTTTTCCATTTCATTAAACACTTGGGGATCAAGACTTTAACATGGGGATACTTTTAAACATGATGATATAGCATGATCGCATGACAAAATCATAAACTAAGGATTTATACTTAATTGTCATGAACATGGTATGGGAACCACAATATTTAAAACATAATATAATGCATTCCACTTGAAATAAATTATAATATTAACTTGAAATTTAAATGGCAAGAAATTCATGGACTTAAGCATGGGAATGAGTGAAACATATGTGAATAGTGTGATTACAATACTAAAACCATACTTAGGGATTTAACAATGAAATTTTATGCTTCAAACATATAAGGGATGCTTTTAACAAAAATAGATTGTAAACATCATGTAAATCAAAATTCATAAAAGCTTCATGGAGATAAATCATTATAAACATGTTTTTTCATAATATAAAACATAAAATATGTATTCTTGGACTCCATGGGTGAAAAGGTCCCTTGGATGAACATCTAACGTACCTTGAAACTTAAATCTTGAAATAGAACAACTTTCTTGAAAGCTTTCTTGGATTGGAACACTTAAGTTCTTGGTTTTTCCTTGAAGGAAGGGCTTGAATCTTGAAAAGGCTAGGGTTTTGTTCTTGAGAAAGAATGGTTTCTTTTGAGATGATTTGTCAATTTTGCCTTTTGGGACCCTAAATCCCTTGTTATGGACCCATTGGATTAAGGTAAAAGACCCAAATACCCTTGAAACACAAAATCCAAAAGCTATAAATTAGGGGTGGGCGATGGAGTGTGTGTCGCAGGCTAATCGCGTACCCTCACTTCCTCTCTCGCAAAAATGGATATAACTTTTTGCGTGGGTATAGGATCAAAGAAAAATTGATATCATTTTAAAGACGACTCAATTATAGTAAATTTTGTGGGTCTTGATATGCAAAATTCTACGTGTATAAAAAGTTATACACATTCAAAGTAGACCCTTGTAGAATTAAATTCTAAACTTTGGATAAATCAAAGGATCTTAGCTTAACTTTGTTCTAAGCAATTCTTATGAATATTTTTCACCTCGAAATCACTTCAAACACTAGGATAAAGATCATGAAATATGTATTTAAAAGAAATTTATGGAATTAGAGTCAACACACGTAAGAATGGTGCTTCAAAGTCTAGCCCAAAAATATAGGGTATTACACATACACAGACTCATGTTCGTAGAAAGAAAGAAATAAGTATCTGGTGCGTACGAGTCAAGGACACGAGTTGTATGAAAAATACAAAGTTGAAGCCTGGAATATAGTCATTGGAATGGATATGATATGAGTCGTACCAAGTTCCAAAATTATTCTTCCTATCCCATTTTAGTTAGGATTTGTTTCCTGGGGTTTCCATATATCCCAATTACACTTTTGTCATGTTTTTATGTCCTATTATGAATGGTTAATTAAGATTTCTTATTTTATTTGGGATTTTATTTCTAGAATTTTCCTATATTATTTAGGAGTTGATTTCTAGGATTTTCCTACTTAATTAGGATTTTTTTTTTTTGTAATCTATGAATACCTTTTAGGCTTTATTTATTTATTGAAGAATTCAAGATATTCAACTATTCATCAATAACTTTAGAAATTAATTTTCATTCATCTATTACTAGTTTGTTCTTGGTTTTATTCAATTTAAGACTTTGTGATTTATTCCTTATTATTTGGAGAATGATTTTGTAATTTTGTCTGTGGATTCCATGATTTATCTCATTAATACAAGCGGCTAATTCCCTTGGCTAGGTTTGTGGAAACCCTGGTGGATTATCTATGAAGAGGAAGTGTAATATTCATCGATTCTAGGGTTGCACATATATTAATCTTCTTCATGATAATTAAATCTTAAGTAGCTGTAGTAGCTTGACATAGAATGTATTCACATCCATCCCCACAAGGGATTTTGTGACTGGGAAAAGAAGATTAGGATAGTGATTTGGTATTCACCTCCACCTTTTAGTCCCCGACGTCTTATCTAAGCACTTGATTCCAAAAGGTGATAGTGAATTGAGGTTGTAGAAAGGAGAAAAAAGGCAACACCTTGAGACTTAATTGGTAAAAGGTTAGATTTATCTTCACACCCACAAGGCAGCTGATAATACCTATCTTATAGACTTTGCATGTAGAATAATAGAATAGTTTTGTTGATCATGAGAAATTTATAGAGTTGAGAAGCCAGGGGGAACACAAGCCTAGTGTTCATCTTATATTGTTTACAATCGAGAGCAACCAATTCTTCACTTTTTTTGAATTTAAAAAAATCTCCCCTTTTACTTTATATGCTTTGACTGGTGATTTCAATAAATTTGAGATAGATTTCTGACGTATTCCCTTGAGATTAAACACCAACTTAGTTGGGTTACTATATTTCACAACGACTACTTTATCCTTCAATTGGAGGTGTATTTTAGGCATTATTAGATAATGATCAAGCTCTTTTGCCATATGTGTGTGCTGATTTAGAGAGTGCCTTGAGTGATTTCTAATTTATAAATGAATTACTTATGATATAAGAGTGATGATATTTTCTCTATATTTAGAGAGAGCTTATGTAGAGTTGCCTCAGTCAAAAACTGATTAGAGGTAATCAGCTTAAAGAGTGCCTTGGCAAAGTTATCAAGATAACCTTGTAGTAGAGTTATTACAAGAAGAAGGAACCTATAGTTAGGTTCACTGAATTCTATAATCAAGAGTTTGATTATAGTGTATTTTGAGGTGGTTTTGAGGGCAAGCCGTGGTTTTTCCTTCCTGGAGGAAGGGGGTTTACACGTTAAAATATTGTGTGTTGTTATTTTCCTGCACAGTCTTTAGTTTTCCTACACTTTAGTATTTTATTGTCTGTGATTGACTTTGATAGACCTGGTCCCTCATTGTGTGGTGCAACCCCTAAGGGTTCCAAAAATTAAAGATTTATTGTAATTTAAGCTTGGATTTTGAATTCTCTTTATTTTCTATGGATTAATTTGATGAAAATTTTAGTATATCTCTACCTTCTCTCTCTATGAGTAGCTAATTCTTCTGTATAGGTTTATGCTTGATAGGTTGTGATTAGTGCATGGATTTAGTTTATTTTTCCTCCTAATTAGCTATTTGAAATGAGTTTCGCATTTATTCCATGTTTTAACTAAGAATTGGGGGTTGCAAACCCCAATTATCTTAGAACCTATATCATCCTTGAAAGAGGGGATATGGGTGAGGAATAGGTTTTAACAATAACTTGAATTAGTTTATTTAATATAGTTTCTTAGACATAAGGAAGATAATTAAGGCCATAGATCAATAATTGTTTTACTTATGAGGTGTTCAAAAGAACCCATTTGTGATATTTGGTGTCTTATTGAAAAAATGACCCATACTTCTAGCTAAATTTGGACAAAAAATAAAATACTTATGCATAAACCCAAACTGGGGAAGGAATAACCCCAAGAATCTTCAACACTTGATTATCTCTAAGTGTTTCTAGCTTCGAAATAGTAGTCTTAAAACAAAAAAATTGTTAAATTTAAGACCATTCTAACAAACCCCCCATTTTACTTTCATGTTTTTTCTACCATACATTGAGGGTCAACTCCTAGTTGACTTCTAACACTTGAGAGTTTTGAAATGCTTGTCTTCACTCCTTATGGATTCGACCCCAAATCCACTGGTTACCATACTAATGATGATCTCTTACAGTTCAAGGGTGTAGATTGTATCATCAAATTCGGGCACAGTTGTCGGGGGTGAAACGTAGTTTTCATTCTTGTAGTGTTTTTAGTCATGTTGGGTTTTTGGTAACATTTTATTTTACATTTTTTGTTGTTTTCTTCTTTCTTAGGTGAGGATAATAGAATTCACGATACTATGAGCCAACACGGTAATAATACTGGTACTTTTAATAGGCATCTCGAGGAAGAGGATCACCTTAGAGATTTGGTCCAGCTAGTGTTATTCGTATTTCACCGGTAAAAGGAAATGGAGTGTTTAACATTACTAGCATGATTCTTCATTTTCTTCAAATCAAAGGGTTGTTTGGAGGACAAGCACATAAGGATACCAATCTACAGTTGAAGAATTTTATTGATGTGTGTTCTCTATTAGATATGGCCCACATATCTCAAAAATCAATCATTTTTCATCTTTTCCCATTCCCTTTGATGGGAAAAGTGGTCATATGGTTGTGGTATTTGCCCAAGGGATCTATCATTTCATGGATTTAGCTAACAAAAGTATTTTTGGATACTTTACTTTTGTACTTCTTAGATGTTGCAAAGGGATGAAATCACTATCTTTCACCAACTTAATGGAGAATCATTATATGATGAGGCTTGGAAATGATTCAACAATAAGATAATGCAATGCCCAAATCATGAAATTTTGGATAAAATACTTCTTCGAATTTTCTATAGGGAGTGGATCAATTGAACGAGATAGTAACCGATAATGCAATTGGATGATCTATTATCAAACAATCATATGGTGTTGCGACTGATTTATTGGATAGATTGACAAAGAAAAGTAGAGGCTGGTGCACAAGAGATACCGAGGTGACTGTGGGGGATACCTCTACATATTTGTAAGCCCAGAGCAAAGAAAAAGGATGAGGAAACAGATGAGAACATAGCTAAAGTGATGACTCAACTTGATTTTATCTCCAAGCATACAATGGCAGCTCCTTCGAAGGTGGTTATAGTTGTTACTTCAAAGAGTGTTTAAGATTATAACGATGAGGAAGTGGAATATCAGGAGGAAATTTGGTTCTTATCAAACCAATCAATGGATTCTTATCCTACCCATCAAAGGTAATGTGGGAGAAAAGGTTGGAAGGAAAGGGATTTTGGTAGTGATTGGTTGATAGAGATCATGATAGAAATTTAGATTACAGAGATATGGATAGAGACTATGATAGGTATGTACGTCTACATGATAGGGCCAAGGGTCAAGATTTAAGCTACATTTACCTGGAGAAGTTCAAAAATGAAGATTTCTTTGTTCGTATCTTGACGGGAGTTGAGGGAAAGCGCTAAAAAGTTATTTATCATAACTTAATCAAATGGTGTTATCTCTTTTGGACACTATCAAACAACTTAAAACTCAAGTTGGTCAAATCTCAGCTTATCTCAATATAAGGAAAAAGGGTGGATTTCCTAGTGACATAGTTACTAATGCTAAAAATGATGCTCACATCATGGCCATTGTCATTAGGAGTGGTCAGACTCTTGGTACAGATGTTGCTAATTTTTTTTAATATCCCAATGAAAAGGGAAATGATGAAAAAAAATTTAAAAAAATGGCTAAATAAGTCTAATGAGGCGATTACAAAGATCAATGAGTAAATTATTGACACGTTGAAGGTCATTGAAGAAAAGGGTGAAAGTGTGGAATCTTCAAAAGCAGTTGACGGTAATGCACCCAATCAAAGGATAATCCGGTTGTTCCTTTTTCTCAAATTAAAATTCCTCCCACATTACAACAAAGGCTGAAGAAGAAAGAAGATGATACCAAGTTAAACAAATTTCTTGAAAATTTTAGCGACCTATCTATGAATATTCCATTGTTAAAAGCTTTACAAGAGATACGTAAGTATGATAAATTCATGAATGACATGGTTACAATGAAATGATTCATGGATGTACAAACTGTAGAGAAAATCCACAATTGTAGTTCCATGATGTCTAGCACAATGGTAGTGAAGAAGGAAGACCTGAGATCATTCACTATGCTTTGCTCTATTAGGGTGCACAAGTTTAGAAAAGCATTGTGTGATCTTGGGGAAAGCATTAATTTGATTCCATTTTCCATATTCATAAAGTTAGGTTTGGATTCCTCAGCACCAATGAAAATGAGCCTATTAATGGCAGATCGTTCTATCAAGAAACATGTGAGAGTTCTATATGATGATCTTATAATAGCGGATCATTTGATCTTTCTAGACGACTTTGTTATTCTTGAATGTGAGATAGATCATGAGGTCCCCATTAGTTTGGGTAGGCCATTCTTCACTACTGAAAGAGCCTTAGTAGATGTTGAAATAATGTTCTGAGAGAATAATAAAGAGGTCTCTTTCAATGTATCTAAGTTTATGAAACAACCTAAGGATTTGCAAGATTTTTGAGTAATTGATATGGTTGATGATGAGGTGACTAACACCATAAAGTCGAATCTTGTAGATGAACCCTTGGTAGGTGTATTACAGAACTTGGAGAGTGACGTGATTGAAGAGAAGGACAAGGTGGTTAGTGTGGTGAAGAGTCTTGGCACTTACATTAAAAACCTTTGAAACAACATTTTTTCAATAGTTGTTGAGGATGATCTATTTCCTTGACGAATGAAGGCATCAAACTCTATGGTGAAAAAGTTCATACATGGTATTGGAAGGCTCGTAACAGACATAAAAGAGGTTGTTCCCAAATGCTGTTCAAATAAACCCAAAAAGAAGAGGCGACATGATGTTAAAATATATAATCAAGAATTTCATAGAAATGAATATGTGTTCTTCTTCAACTATATGCTGAAACATTTCGTAGGAAAGATTAATGCAAAGTGGTCGGGCCCATGCATGGTCTCTAATGTGTATTAAAGAAGAGAAATTGAATTAGAAGACCATGAGATAAAGAAGTTCATGGTGAATGCCCAAGGATTGAGGCATTGCAACATGGATGGATTCAAAGTGGCTACAGTTGAGTTGTTTTGGTTCAAAGACCCAAAATAATAATAAATTGATGTCTTGCCACCACTATAAATAAGGCCTTTCTAGGGAGGCAACCCAAGGTTTATTCATGTTTTTTTGTAGTGTTTAGGATTTTAATTTTTAACTTATTTTGGGTTTTCATAGGTAATATCCCAAGAATAGGATACGTGAAGGTTGGTTTAGAGGGTAAATCTATGATTTGAAAACAAAAATTTAGAGATAATTTTGGAAAAGTGAATTTTAGCATGAAGCATAATTTTGCTCTGGGCGCATGATAGCAGGATGCTAACGTACGCTGGTAGTGAGAATGGCTCCTCGAAAAACAGCTATGCCACCGCTGGTCATCGTTATGCCAGCAAGTAGAATTCAACAACATCTAGGATCGTTAACCTTTGGGAACTTTCTCACGGGATTATTTCAGGCAATATGTGAGGAAACTGAGCTAGTGGAGATGAGAATGGAAAAATATGATCCAGCAGGGAAGAGGATTACTAGAAGGCCGGAGGACCCACAATTTCCCCGAAGGTTATAATTTTTTGATGTGGGTTCCTCGTCTCAAGCTCCCCCAACCCAAGCTGAGGTGCAGAAAGAAGTGGAGAAGGACCAGGTGAAACCCCCAAATCTAAGCTCACAAATAGGGAAGGCACTGAATTATATACCACCGATGGTAAAGGGAGAGAAAATAATTATGCAGCTTGAGGAGGAGGATATACTTGTTCAGGAAAATGACTAGAGCTCTGCATTGATTGGATATGTGCTGGGGGATTCTCCATTCTTCAAATCTATGGAGAATTGCATAGCTCATGTGCGGAATTTCATGACAAAACCAAAGGTACTATATCACGATGATAGCTATTACATCTTTAAATTGGGTACAATAGCCGATAGGGACCTAGTGATGCAATCAAGTCCTTACATATATAGGAACAGACCACTAATCCTAAAGGATTGGACATTCAATTTTGAGTTTAACTCTAAGTGCTTGAAAAAGGTACCCTTGTGGGTTAAGTTCCCAAGCTTACCTCTGGGTTATTGATCAACGGAATCATTGAGTAAATTGGCTAGTATTGTAGGGAAACCGCTGTACACAGACAAGTATACGGCTGATATGGAAAGAATATCTTACACGAGGGTATTAGTAGAGGTGGACATTAGTCACACATTACCTACGCAGGTAGAACTTACATCTCCTATGGGGACCATACAAGAAACTAAGACATATGATTAGATTCTGAAGTTTTGTAGTGATTGTAATTACTTTGGCCACAAGGAAATGAATGCCCATTTAAGAAGGAACCAGTCAACCTTCCCCCAGAGCATGGGAGAAGGAGGAGGAACCCTAGATGTAGGAGAGTGATTTAATAATGGGAACCTAAAGAAGTAGACAAAGCCAACTCAGAGCAGAATAAAGAACCAGAGGCAAATACGGATAAGAGTCAAGGGGTTATGTAGCCTGAACTACCTCAGAATACATTAAATAACTGTGAAGATGCTACCCAGGTAAATCCTTATCCTATTGTGAGTGGAAATGAAGGTGGATATTTAAGGAAGGGGAAGGAAATTACAAGGGACCAAGCTGAGACCAGTGCTCGAGGAGGGGATCCATTTCAACCCCCATGATTGTGTGCTCATGGAACGTTAGAGGGCTTAATAAGCCCTTTAAATAGAAGAAGTTGAAACTCTTTCTGAGGAAGAATAAAGTGGAGGTAATGGGAATTATAAAAACTAGAGTGAGACATCATAATGCCTATAAAGTAAAAAATAATATAGCCAAAGATTGGAATGTCCAAGATAACTATGACCAGGAAGCAAATGGGAGGATTTGGCTTATTTGGCAGAGGCATATCCAGGTGCAAATAATATAAATATGGGCCCAATTCATACACTGTGAGGTCAGTTCACTTGCCTCTTGACCATAGTGTATGTCAGTAATGAATTGGGAGAGAGATAGGAGTTGTGGAAGGATCTAGTTAACCTGGGAGGTCAGGTACAAAAGGACTGGCTACTATGTAGAGATTTCAACAATGTCCTGAGTTTAGAAGATAGAATTGGATCCCCAGTCACTCAGACAGAGGTACAGAGCTTCCAGGATATGATAGAAATTAATCAACTGACTCCCCTGAAAAGCACAGGATGCTACTTCAAATGGTGCAACAAACAGGCAACTGATACCAAATTTATTGTAAAATTGATAGGGAGTTTAGGAACTATTGGTGGTTACAAAATAAGGGTCACATTGAGGCTAACTATATGAGTCCAGGGGTATCAGAACACTCACCAATTGTAATCAATTGCTGCACACAAATGCCAAAAGCCATGCACCCAAAACCTTTCAAGTTGTATGTTATAGTGTTGAATCATGCAGAATTAAAAAGGAAGGTAAAAGAGACTGGGTCAAAAAGGGCACTTGGGGACCTAATGAATATCATCTGGAACAAGATGAAGGAACTGAAGAAAGCTATAAAGGACTTAAATGGCCACCTAGCAGCATATCAATAGCAGTTAGAAAGTGCTAGGAAAACATTAGAAGTGGTGTAAGCAAAAATAGCAGTGAACCAGGACAATGAGAAATTATATGTCCAGGAGAAGGAAGCATTGACAGATATGGAGAAATGGAATATATAGAAGAACAAGTGATGAGGCAAAAATCTAGAGCTTTATGGATTCAGAGTGGTGATTCAAACATAAAATACTTCCATACACAGTGGAAAATGAGAACTAGTATTAATACTATCACTTCAGTATGTAGTGAGACAGGGTTCAAGCTAACAATACCTGAGGACATAGAAGATGAGTTTGTTAAATTCTTTACCAATTTGATGGGTCAAGAAGGGGATATACACCATTGTCCAGATACTAAGGTAATTCAGGAGGGATATTATCTTACCAGGGAACAACAGATGTGTTTAATTAAGTAGGTGGAAATTGAGGAGATACAGGATGCAATAAAGCTGATGCCAAAGGAGAAAGCTCCTAGAGTGGATGGTTTTCCCATTGAATTCTTCACTACCTGTTGGGAGGAGGTACAAAATGATTTTTTAAATACAGTTTTTCTCTTTTTCAACAGTGGTGACATGGATAAAAGACTCAACTATACTGCTATCACTTTGACCCCAAAAATACCCTCTCCTACTCATATAAAGGATTACAAACCTATTTCCTTTTGTACAACTGTGTTTAACATAATCACTAAGGTGCTTACTAGAAGATTGAAGAATGTAATAGGGGATTTGATTGAAGATGCACAGTCAGCCTTTATAGAAGAGAGATGCATTATAGATAACATCATATTTGCGTATGAATTGTTCAAAGGCTGTAACAGGAAGGGCATATCCCCTAGATGTGTCCTAAAATTAGAAAGTAGACATTAAAAAAGCACATGATTCACTAGATTGGTCTTTTTTAAAGAGGCTATTGATGGAGATGGGATTTCCTAGTAAATTTGTAGGATGGATAATGGCATGTATCACCACTGTCTTCTATTTCTTAACACTTAATGGTGGCCTTACTAAATCATTCCAAGGCAAGAGGGGTATAATGCAAGGTGACCCAATGTCACCTTCCCTATTTGTTCTTGCTATGGAGTACTTGAATAGGTTAATGAAATAGATGAGCAGGAACAAGAATTTAAAATTCCATGCTAGGTACAATAGGGTGGGGGATATACATGTTTATTTTGCTGATGACTTACTGATGTTCTGCAAAGCTGAGATAGGGTCCATTAGTGTAATACCCTATATATTTCTAAGCTAAAAAATGAACCATTGTTCCTACGCATGAAACTTCCTATCTTATGATTCATATTTTAGTACATGAATTAGGATGAGTATCCTAGTAATAATAGAGCATATGATGTGTTAAGCATGTTCATAAGAGTCACTTAGAGTAAGCCAAGCTAAGAACTTTTGAATCCACCAAGTTTTTAGGTATGATTTCACATAGGTCATCTTTGAATGAGCATAACTTGGTTTATCGGTGGTATTTTGGAAGATTTATACCCTAAAAATTTTATAGAATTGAATAAGATTTCCATCGATACCAAATTCACCTAAAACGGACACCCGGTGAAGAAGTTATGGCGATTTAAAGTTTCACCAGTGTCATTTCAGTCAGTGGCACGTCGCACCGTAAGAAAAAATGATGTTCATCAATTTCCAATGTCTCTCCGTGATTCCAGTGCATCGTGGTAAGTTTCCAGGTCATAAATGGGTGGAAACACAATGTCTCCGTGTCGCGCCGGGGGCCCAAATTGGGTAATTTTCACAGAAATTAAGTGACGCATCTATAGGGGCATTTGGGTCATCTTCCCACCCATATATAAGGTTCTAAACATGAAATTAATGCCATTCTTTACCACAATATAGTGCTTTCATTGATTTTCTCTCAAGAACAACCAAGAACTAGTCTAGAGTTCAATTGGAGGTTTCATATTCCAAGCCAATTTCACTACAATCTTCACGAATTATTAATCTAAGGTATGCGTAGTGTTCATCTAAGGATCCAATTCGTTCATAGAACTCAAGAACCATGTTTTAAATACTATTTTGTGAACTTTTTGTGGTGATATGAGAATGTACTTGTTGATGATTGTTGTTTAAGTTTCAATATGATATCTAAAGGTGTTTACATGGAATATATATGTTTATTGGTTGAAAACCATGAACTTTAGGTTGTTTAATATGGTGCAAGGATGAAACCCACCTATGCCTTAAAGAATGCATGCAAGGTGTTTGATAAAATGCTTAGGATGCTAGGAATTCATGTTTGTATGGTTCCATGATATCTAAATGACAAGTCCATGTTAGCTATATACTTCAATATGAATTCCATGCTTTTTATGTGTTGTCATTGTTTTGGTATGAAGCATGTATGATAATGGAGATATACAATATGTACATGAAATATATCTATGCACTCCCTACCATGCTTAATATGTTGAGGAACTAAATGATGTATAATATCCCCTATTTATGATAATGTGAATTGTGGACTCCAATTTTATGATCAAGTCAGTCATGTTGTGTTGTTTCCTTCCATCAAGTCCTGGGGGTATTCGTACCCGAAAACTATAGCTGTGTGCCTAGAGCCATGTCATGTTTCACGATACTCTTAGTCATGCCATGTTCCATAGAACTCAGTCAGTCAGGTGACTTAGGAAAGTTCAATAACCCAGATAATCTCAGTAATCTTAGTACTCAGTGATATCAAAAGCTTCAGAAATTCTAGTACTCTCAGTAACTTCAGTAATCTCCATAATTTAGTGCTCTTAGAAATATCATAAACTCAGTACTCAGAAAGATCAGTATTCTCAGCTATTTATCATGTCTTAATAGTATTTAGTTCGGAACCTCAGTAACCTCATCAGCTAGTAAAGTCATCCTTATTCATATAGAAAGTAGAATTCCACAATATTCCAAGTAAAATCTCAGTAACTATAGTACTCTCAGTGAATCCTTATACATCAGTATATTCTGTCAGCTATGGAACTCAGTAAACTCAAAATTAGTTCAGTTCAGTTATTTATGTTCATTCTCTTCAGATGGGAGTATAAGTTAGCATCGAGTGAACCCAAGGATGGGAACTCACCTACTAGTTTAGGGTATGATTCTTAGCAGTCATTCTTGTGTTCCAGAACTATGTAGCTAGCGTAGGTTGAGACATCTTAACCTATCAGATTAGGGATGATGAGGTGGCTTAACCTATCAGTTTAGGGTTCCAACTGTTTTCCTTTTGAGTACCTGTCAAATAAGGGTTACTCACAGCTGTCCTTACCAGTGGCGCAGTATTGACACCCCTCCAGTCAGGGTAGAGATTGGACCCCAACTTAGATTTTTCCGTAATTGGGGAATGTCGGTTAAACAACTACCTCCCATATTTTCATTTACAAATTTTAGAATGGCCAGATACAGCCAACTCAGATATAGTACAGAACTCAAATAGTTCTATCAGACTCAAGAATATCAGATACAGTCACCCATGTTATCAGCATCCAGTATCAGGGCTTTCAGATATAGCCACTCGTGTTGTTAGTTACATCAGTTGTCAAAACTCATGTTATCAGCTATATCAGCTATCAGAACTCATTTCTCAGATATATTAGATATCAGTAAACTCGTGCTATCAGTACTCATTTTTAGGACTGTCCAATAAAGGCAATCAGACTAGTTCTTCATAATCAGAACTGTCAGAAACAATCATTCATTTATTATTAATGTAATATCAGCCTCTTAGTATCCAGTAATATAGTATCAAATCCATCACTTATTACTGATTTTCATATCAATATCAATAAACTCAGTCATCCAGTATCTCAGTATCAGTACACTCATGTTGACAGTATTCAGACTCAGTAGTTAGTATCTCTACGAGTTCAATTACAGTTACGTATGTATGTATGTATTCTCATGTTCATATCAGGCAGTATTGTTCATGCACATAACCCTTTTCATTTAGCCTACCTCACTCGTATACTCAGTACATTTAGACGTACTAATGCATTTGTGCTATGGTGCTTTCTATTATGTTACACCATAGGTTTAGAGGCACAAGCTCTAGATCAACAGTAAACTCTAGTATTAGCAGTCAGAGTTAGACGTGAGTCCTCATCCTTCGAGGACATGATGATTTCATTTCTATTTCAATTTTTAGTTTATTTCAGTAGTTGGAGTTAGTTGGGGACATGTCCCATCAAATCCTGATTCAGACAGTTTAAAGGCTTTCCAGACTATGGCATGTCAGACAGTTATTTTAGATTTGTTTTGGTATTGTTATACCATTTTCAGAAGTTATTATTATCAGATGTTTATTTAGTTAAACCTTATGGCCTTTCAGTGCATGTTTCTATATCATTTATGTTATATTATGCAGTATACAGGTACAGATATTAGTCATGGGTTAGCTTGCGGTCCTTCAGGGTCATAAGCACCATATAGCATTCTGATTCAAAAAATTGAGGCGCTACAATTAAACTCCTAAATCGAATGTTCAGGAAATTCTCTTAGGTGTCAGCACTGTAGGTGAATGTTGATAAAAGTTCACTATATTTAGTGGTAATATCGGAGAGGATGAAGAATGAAATACTTAGGAAAAAAGTTATACTGTGGGAACTTTCCCATTCAGGTACTTGGGTTTACCTCTTGCTTCTAGAAAGCTATCCATGGTACAATACTGGCCATTGGTTGAGAAGATAACATCTAAAATCACCTGCTGGTCTACAAGATTGCTAAGTTTTATAGGCAGGCTTCAACTAATTAAGGCAGTGATTTTTGGGGTGCAGGCATACTGGGCACAAGTGTTTTTGATCCCCAAAAAAGTATTAAAAGGTATTGAAACTATTTGTATAACTTTCTTGTGGACTGGAAGGAATGAAATCTCTAAAATGCACTAGACTCATGGGAGAATGCTTACCACAGAGTGCAGGGGGCCTAAATGTAATCAACCTATACCTGTGGAATAATGTTGCTATAGCAAAGCATCTATGGCAGTAACAAAGAAAAAAGACTGTCTATGGATTAAATAGCTTCACACTTTCTATATAAAGCAACAGGACCTAGAACATATGTCCCTACCTCAGAATGTTTCTTGGGTAGTCAAGAAGATTTTGAACACCAGGAAATTGATAATAGAGTCACAACAACTGCAGGGGACCTTATTGGATAGGTTAATACCAATGCAGAAAGGAGAGAAATTGAGCATAAAAAAATGTACTTAATTCAGATGCCTCATTATCCCAGAGTGTCTTGGAAGAAACTGATCTTACAAGCTCATATACAACGGAGTCAGAAATTTAATTTGTGGCTAGCTTTATAGCATAGATTAGCAACAGCGGAGAGACTGCAGAAGATAGGCATCCATGTTCCAAAATTATGTATCTTTTGTGAGGCAGCAGATGAATTATTTGACTACCTATTCTTTGAATGCAATATCACAAAGGACATCTGGAGATGAGTGATTCGGTGGACCAGACAGACAAGAAATATTGGAAGCTGGAATTCAGAGGTACAATGGGTGATGACAAGTTTGAAGGCTGAAGTAGGATTTAGGGAACAATGATTTACGCCATATGGACTGCAGGAATAACCTCAGATTCCAGAAGAAAACGTATTCAAGTGATCACATCTGTAGATACATAGCATTACATATACATACAAAAGGGAATTATGTAATTAAGTGGCATAAGTACTTATAGAACCTTAATTCATATCCTTGATGTACTTGTAGATAGCTAGTATAATGTATGTAAGAGAATAATAATAGGAAGTGAGAGGTGATTGGTCAGCAATTACCTGGCTTTGTAATGATCATTTTGGTGAAATCAAAATCTGTTTACTGAAAAAAATTTAGAGAAAAAATCATGATACTATGCCCACTACTTAGACCTGTGTTGGACCTGCTTGAATAGTCCACGCATAGGTCACTCACAAAAGGCATACAGGTCAGCCAACAAGTAAGCTAAAATCACTGGAGCATACTGTTTTGACCTATGTTGGACCTGCTTGAGCATCTCAAACAAAGGTCAAGTGCATAGGACACATAGATGAGCTCACATTTGAGCCAAAAATTGAAGCAATCTATTTCGACCGACACTAAACTTGTTTGAGAAGTCCAGGCGCAGGTCTAGTATGATATCATCAAACTATTCATCAAAACTATACCCTCTAAGAAAATACAATGTGGTCATCTTCAAATAATATTAACCTAACTAGGTTGGGGTCGAACCCGCAGGGAATAGGTCGAATCTATCTCACAAACTTATTGAAGTACCCATATGCTTTGGAAAGTAAATGGGGGAATTTTGTTGGAAACAGTAAATAGTAAAAAGTCTTGATTGTTTTTTATTGTAATCAATCTGAGATGCACACTAGGACTATATCACACCATGCATACTAAATCTGTTAAGATAGGTATAACAAATCATCTTGTGAATGTCTTAGTAAATTTCACTCAATACCTTATGAGTCTTAGAGTGCTTCCTTTTAAATCCTAGTCTTTGATCCTAGTTTAACTATTACCTTTTAAGTGTCAAGTTAATTATACGAGGGTTGGTAGCCTCGAATCACTGTTGTAATATTCCTTTCCCAATATTTTCCTTTCTTGTAAAGACAATCTCTAATGCAGAAAAGTCCTTAACTTCTATAATACTTAAGAAAGCAAACATTTTAAGAATATCACAATTCATGCATAAACAATGATGTAGAAGATCCTCACACTTCCCCTACTGTGCTATTTTGCCAGGGTTCAAACAACCCTAACTAAGAGTTTTACTCGCTCATAGATTCGAGAAAGTCCATGAAATTCTTAAAAGAAAGCATTGAAATAATCTCACAAAATTGAAAAAGAAAACCCTAAGTCTCAAATTAATAATCAAACAAATAGTCAAGAACACAAGGATTCCAAGATCAAAAGTCAATCTATAGAATAAAATATATATTTGTGTATATAATGAGTGCATAAACTGACTAAAAATATAAAAAGAATATTTATAGATTACATAAAAACTGTAAGAATCCAAACCAAAATGAACAAGGAAACTTGGGTTGGTGGCCACTTACGGCCAACTAACGAGCTGTAAGTTGCACTTACTCCCTGTAAGTAGGCATCATAAGTGAGAGGAAACTTTATAAACTCATCATGCTGTAGTACTTGTACTTTTGATGGAACTTATGGGGAGTAAGTGGTACTTATGTCCTGTAACTGTCTTCATCATAGGTATGTGTCACTTCATCAGGATTTAGCTTCTCAGTACTTGACTTCCCTGCAACTTATATGTCAGAGCTTCTTAATCGTAAGTTGCATCTATGTGTCATAGGTGCCCCATCATCAGTGTCAGATCAAGACTTCACTTTGAAGTTCTCTAAATTTTCCACCTCTGGGAATTATGAGGCTACTTACGGTTGAATAAGTAGCACTTACGCCATATAGGTGATCTCGTAACTATGATTTTATATAGCCTTCAACTACTTTTGTTCCTTTGAGCTCTAAAACCTAGTTTCTTTCAAAATAGACATAAAAACACATCGTATCTACCAAAACGAACCTAAGTACTTGCATATTTTTTGGTTTGAAGCATCAAAAGTTCCCTGAAACCATGGCACAAAAAGACCCTCAGTATAGAACTTTTGCATGTCCTCATAAATAAAAATATAACAAAACACAACATAATGCTTAACTAGGAGAAACCTAAGATACCTAAGACAGTTTGTCTCAATTTTAGTTCAAAACACATCATCCCCTTCTATTTTTAACTTTCTAAAACCAACTTTTGAGATCTATGCAGCCCAAAAATGTGACAAGAGGGAATCAAGCTATGATATTACATTAGAAACACATAATAAATCATATTTAGAAATCACACTACCCGAACATATAATCCGCTCACAACACAACCCCTATACCTTGACAACCAAAAAGTACCACTACTTAGTAGAATCATGCATGTCTATTCAGGGACAATAACAAGACACTCACACTCTCAATATAATTTCCAAGAATATACATAGGATACCATAGGCTTTATACCATAGGTTTTTTAGACAGTCAGGTTAGGAAAACTATAAGTCTATATTCGGCTTGTAATGTAGTCTTGAGGCAGGTATGGTACATTTAGGACTTTTAAGTGGCAAATCCTCCTTGACACTACAATTATGGTTGGGGTCTACATCTCAACCAACTTTTCTTTCATTCCTCCCTTATTTGTCCCTTTTTCTTTTATTGCTTATTCAAGTTGGTTAAGGTTTCTTTCATACTTTCTTTTTCTCTTTTTTTCCTTTTCAATTTTCTCTTTCTTTTTGCTATTCCCTTTTTCCATTTTTTTTTCTCTTTTTACCACACCCAACCCTACTTTATTTTTATTATTTAACCCTTTTGCATACCCAAGTCTAATTATGCACCCCTATGATAACCACCCTTAACTTAGGAAATTTACCTGAATTGAGATTAACGATGTCCAAGGAGGGACTACACCCAAAATAGGTTCATTGTAACTAAACTGGGAAGGTGAAAGGTGAAAACAAGAAAAATAGTCTATGTAGGCTTAAATAGGGAACAAGGGATATATATTTTTATTTAAAAGGTCATTTAGGTTAAGAGTGGAATAAATCAGCAATGGCCTATGTTCTTTTCCAAAAGAACTATACTACAACCTAGGAAGGACTAACTGAGCAAGTTCTAGATTCAATACACAAAAGGAACTAAGTAATCATCTCACACACACCTGACATAGGGTTGCATCACAAACTACTACCTATCTGGTTTATGCAAATGCTAGCTATGATTATTACCCCCCTGACCTAATGCCATAACAAGATTCACAACGGTCACACATATAAGCATATCACAAAGTTCAAAAAAAATTTCAGAGGGGTAACATTTTTTCAAAAAAACTTAAACATAAGAAAAATATGTCAACTACCCTTAGGTACTTTTTTTTCCTAGTTAAACAAAAACAATAAAAAACATGAAACAAAATACTTTATGAACTAGACATGCCATTTCTACTATGATAGTGTGCCCAACGAGCAAAGAAGCACAACAACAAAAACCCTCGGCAGTTGTGGTACACCCCTACCCTTAACTAAAAGATTATGCATTTTTCATAGTATGTAACTATAAAATAGAGCAAGGGAATAAAGGCGTGGCTGGGATGCTCTAGGAATTTATTTTATGTTCGTCACCGTCTGGGGCATTTTGTACATCAACTTGTGGAAGTAGAACTGGTGGAGGTGCAGAGCTAGAGGATGCACCCATTGTTATCTAATGGTATCTCACCTCACCACCTGCTGTGTAAACCCTAGAATCAAGAGTGGATCTTTTTGGGTACTGATCATACGAAATGGTGGGGTCTTATAGCTCCCCATCTCTACCTTTCTTAGTCCCAACCTTTAGGACCATCTCCTCTATATAAAATAGGTTGGATTCCTAGGATAGTATAAAGGCATCGACTGAGTGAATGAAGAAATAGTTGGAGAAATAACCAAAACCTAGCTCTCACCTAGAAAGCGTACCTCTATCCATAGTGTGGCCACCTTTTTCCAAATCCCATCAAGATTAGGATCATGTATATCTCTAAATTTTATCCCAACAATTGGCCTTCAAAAACATCTATATAGGTGTGCAACTCACTCGTGAAATCTAATATTTCAGCCAAAATCAAAGTGCACATTCTAGTCTTAGAATTCTTTAAAATAGTCTGTACCCAAGGCCGGATCTGTCCATACAAGGAAGAAAGTTTAGACTTTACATCAGTAAGGTAGGCGATAGTCTAATCTTGCTGGTCCATTAGGTATTGTAAGAACTCGTGAAGTACCCCAATGAAACCAATATCTATATCAGTAGTAGTGGAGTGAGGGGCCAAAATAGATGCCCCAATCATCTTATAAATAAAAGTCAAGGCTAAAATAAAAGTAGATGAGGCCCCCTTCCTCACTGTCGCAACAACGAGCGCATCTCACTACTTAGCTAAATCAGTATCAAAATTGATATCCATCTTATCAACATGCTTTGCCAGAGCTGGAGGTCCCTTAAAATAGACAAGAATTTTTGTCGGAGCTGCTTGAACTCTCTAGGTAAGGGTCAAGTTTGTTGAATCCTGATTAAGCTAGTATGTGTTATGCTCTTCACTTTGATCCTCCTATCAGCATCTAAAATCTCAGGAACCCCTACCTTAGCACATGGATAATGGATAAGGAAATGGAAGGGAAGAGTGGCCATGTCTTTGAATGCATACTTATGTATAGCAAATATTATTAAGGCTGCAAAGTAAATATCACACCCCATAAGCAAACAAAAAACTATTTTGGCCCTATCATATATCAAAATATTGTCTAACTTAGACAAAAACAATTTGAAACATACCACCATCCATGAAATCTTGGCTGCAATGTGTAGCATTGCTTTCTTAATCTACCCCTTACCCTCGATCTAAGGGGCATCATGTTTGCAGACTAAAATTTGATTGGCTATTGACCTCTCCAACTCAAACCTATGTCGTTAGTACTCAAAATCTCTCATGAAATGCCTATCCTACACAAATCTCATCCAAAAATCACACTCTATAGTAGTTGTTGGGGATACATACTCAGGCCTATTAAAAGTCAGTGGATAGCCACTTTAGAAAAATCAACACGAACTCATCTCACAAAAAAGTAATCCAATAGGGTATAACTAGATAGAAGAGGTGTAGGAAGCATAAAATCCCTTGACCAAGGCCTAGTTGTAAGAACCCTATGGCCTATCTATCCGCCCAAACTAGTATCAATTAAATGAGGCTCGTATATTTGTTACTCTTGGTAGCCCTGACAAATCTATCCTCTTCTCAGCTTCTAAGCTTCTCTTATGCTGATCCACCATTGTAATGAAGATATCCTGATAAAAAATGCACTGCATCCACTATACATACCATCTCAGGTTTGTCTCAGCTATAGGCACAACCGAGATATGTGTAGAGTCTGATGTAAGGTCAGTTAGTGGTGGAATGAGAGACTGGGAATCTATCTTAGGTGGTGGCACATCTTCTGAAAAGAGGATGAAATATTTTATGGAATATGATTTGTAACCTCCTTAGGCTGAGGTACAATAGATGCCAACTCGCTATCCAAACCGGATTCATCCTCTGACCCCTCTTAAGAACTGGGGTTTGTATGTGTCCTCCTACTATATTAAACAAAAAAATTATTCCAAATCAACCTCATTTTTGGACCCTGACTCATCTTTATCATCCACATCATCATATAAACCATGCTCTCCATCCTCAGACTGGGGAGAATGTGGTGGTAAAGTTTAGGCCACCTTCATCCTCGGCTTGGAAAATTATTTAGATGTGGTCGTATGGGTCTCATCTTGTGTAGATGTGGGTTAAATGCCCGACTGAGTCTATGGTGGGACAGGAAATGTGACTTGAATGCCAAAAGTGGATACAATGACTACTAAAGCTGTAGCCTATCTTTGATCCCTTATGTTTTGGGCCTCCGGTCTGCTCGGGGCAATCAGGTATGCCTCTATTGAGCCACCGTACTTAGTAGATTCACCTCAAAACCTCAACGAAACTCTTTTTTTTTGATACCTTAGGTAACATGCAACCTAAAAAAGTACTTTTTAACATGTGAACTAGAAGATGGCAACAAAAAATATTGAGAAAAATCAAATCTCTCAGGGTAGGTGATGTGTGAGCCTATGCTAATACATTTAAAGCTTTTAACTCTAAATAATTGCAAAGTGTTGAGTAACTTTAGTCATTTTTTAATAGTTTACTTTGATATTGTAATATAAGTAGAGAAGAAGGGGAACCACAAATAAAGGAACCAAAAAGCATGAAATCAGAAGCAAATAAAGAACAAAGTGTGGCTAACATCCATGACACGTCGTCAGCCTGGTGATAGGCTATCAAGAATGCTGTCAACCTTAACCAGAGAATGAGATTTACTGTAACGTTGTGACGGCATGTCATGATAAGGCGTCAGAGTTGTGATAAGGCATCAGGATCACCGTCAACCTTACACAGAAATTCTCAAAATGGAAGAAGAGCAGACGACATCCATGATGCACCGTCAAACTCCTGATAAGATATCATTGTCGCCGTCGACCTAAGACAGTAAAATCCAAACTTAAAAAGAATCTGACGACGTTCGTGATAGGCCGTCAAATTCCTGATAGGCCGTCATGAGCGTTGTCATCTATTCCAAAGAAAATCTAAACTTTAATTTATTTTCTTATTTAGGGTTAACTATTTAAATCCTTGTTTTAGGTTTTTTATTGATTTAATCATTATCAATTGACATATCCCACAAGATAGAAGATATGATTTTTCTCTCTCTCTCTATAAGACTAATATTTTGGATTTTTGTCTTGTGATTTAATTCAAAGTATACTTTTGATTTTCTTCATCATTCTAAGTTAATCCTTTCGGTTATGAATTCAATTTTTATACTGGTTTCTTGTATCATGAGTGCCTAAACACCTATAACCTGGATTATGGGATCTAAGGTTAGGTCATAATAAGGTGTTAAATACTCAAGATTTAATAGGTGTTAGGATTTTTTGGTAATTCTGAGATTATAATTTACGTCTTTTGGTTGTAAACAGTAGGCATACCTACTTTGGTTTGCTTGAGAAGTAAACCATAAATAGTAGGAAGTGAATTATCAACAGGGACTCGGAAAGGCTTTATTTAATAATCAGTATTGTAACAAGGTTGATTAAACTGAGGTAAAATCTCGACAGTGTATAGTGATTCCATAAGTCTTAGAGGATTAGGAAATTAGACGCTTGAATAGGTGGAGAGACATTTGAGCACATCATCAATAAAGATAACTTGTGATCCTAACCACCGTGAGAGTCTTAAGTAAACTTTGGCATCTGTCATGTACCATAAGCCCTAATGAACATAATTCTTGTTATTCCATACACTCTTGATTGACAAACACTGAAATTAAAGTGACCAAAAATTATTTGTTAATCTTCAAAACCCCCCATTTTATATTTTATATAGTTTGTTTGAATTTAACTTGTAGCTTTAGTTTCAAACTAGTTTAATCGCCACTCACATTTCTCCATGTGGGATTCGACCCCAACCTAGTTGAATTTTATATTGACAACGATCGCTTACACCCATTCAACAGTGTAATTTGAGCGTTATCAAAAATGGCGTCGCTGCCGGGGAACAATTTGGCGTATTAAGTTGGTTTAAAATTTTAGCCTACTAGCTCGAATTCAAACTTGTAAATATTTGTTTTTAGTTTTCTTTTATTTCTTGTGTTAGGTAAATTTTTATTTTAGTTTACTTATTACTATGGCATCGGGGAATGAACATGAGATTGGTGGTTGGAAACCTTATCTTGATGATCTATTTTCATATTGTGATGGACCTCACTTTTGGCAAGATTGTAGATATGCTCTCCGGAAAGAGATGTGTGTACCATCTCCATCCTACTGGGAGTATGATTGTTCTTTATGTGGTGGTCGAGATGGACATTGGAGTGATTACCTAAATTTCCCCTACCCCTATTGACCTAACTCAAATTCTAGTTCTTCTTATGATTTTGATAGGACTTATGGTTAATAAAAGGAAGAACGAAGCACCGGTAAGAATGGCATTGAAGCTATGTTTCAACAAATGTTAGATCTTCAAAAAGAAACATATGATATCGTATGTGATATATGTCAAGATATAAAGCCGATCATTCATGAGAAGATGGATATAGAGGTCAATTATTCAATGAATTCTTCTATATTATGTTTAGATGATATCTTGTCTGTGGAATCATTTAACATAATAGAAAAGTGTGAAGATGAGGAGCAAGAATCCTATACTGATGATGAGCTTGATGTTGATCTTCCATTGGAGATTTCCCAACCAACCGAACCATTCATGAACGAAGATGCCAAAGATGAAGAAATGGTACTAAAATTGAAAGAAGAAATCAAGAACAATCCTTGTGAAGACTCTAGTCCATTTTGGGGTAAAGATACTAATAGAGATGCTACTCCATAATTCAGAGTCAGTCCTCATTCGAATCACTTTTCAACATTATGCTTGGTGGATGTGAAAAATGTCTAGCAAATGACGAATTTTAAAAATGAAGAGGAAAACTCTTACATTTTGGAGTTTATCTTTCCAAAAAGGTATACTACAACCCCAGTCTTGAAGGACAAGAAGCTTAAAGATCGATATCTATTTAGTGGATTTTTAAGATCCTCATTTTTGCCCAATAAGCCCATATGAAAGTTTGATGCAAAATTGGTCAAGCGGTTCAAGTCTTTGAAGTGGGGTGATAGAACATTCCTTATTATGCCGTCACATTTGCCCAACAGACCTAAAAGATGTAAAGATCAAAAAATAGGCCGATAATTCAATCATCAAAGTGGAGGAATAAAGAATGACTGGATGTTGTCGTGCTGCAACGCTAAATTAGGCGACTCTTGGGAGACAACCCAAGGTATTTAGTTGTTTGTATTCGTATTATGTGATTGACATCAGATCTTCGCACCCATGGTGCCATAGGTATGTTTCTAACTCTCTTGTTTTGGTTTGACGCATTGGGAACATTGCATGATTTTAAGTTAAACATGGTGGGGATACTTGTGGGTGTTGATGTCCTCCTGGGAGTTTTGTTGTCGTGCCTCTTTTCTCTGGAGCCTTGTTCCTAGTAGAGCCGACATGTTTAGGATTATTGCGCTTGTTTTGTGATGTGTTGTAGTTGACTAGGAGAAATACAATTAACTAAGGAAGTTAATTTATTTTTGTAACTTTTGAGCACCTCTCCATTGGTCTGATATATTACTATGTGAATTGCATCCATTTGTGACCACGGTGTATCTTTTTGTGGCATTATTCTTGCAACTGAATAACCTTTGTTAAACAAGTGCATGAACTGGATAAGTAGTGATATGCGAGATACTTGTGTGTCTTATGTATGTAAGGTCTTACTCAGTTCCCGTATGTGTTGAATCTAGAACTTGCCCTGTTAGTCTTGCCATGGTCATAAAATAGGAATTAGGAAAGGATCATAGGCCGTTTTTTTTATTTTAGCCCAATTTAGCCAGAATAATCTTCCCTATGTGCATAATATCTCTTGATCCCTGTTTTGAGCCTAATTAGCCTATTTCTTTCTATGACACCTCTCACCTTCCCGTTTATATCACAATGAACCTATTTTAGCCCTGGTCCTCCTTGGACACTGTGCACCTTGGCTTAGGAAAACAGCCTAAGTTGAGGGTGGCTATCATAGGGGTTCATAATATAAAATGAGTATGAAGAGAGGAAGAATAAAAAAAAAGAATAAAAAGCTGGGTGCAGTGAAAAAGGAATAAGAAATGATAAAGTTGTGTAAAAGATGATAAAAAGATAATATGATAATTGAAAAGACCGCATCCATCTTGAGCATATGTGATCAATAAAACAGAGGAAGAAAAGAAAGTTGGGAGTTGAAACCCCAAGAGTTTAGTGTAGTGTCAAGGAGTCATAGTCACTCTGAAATATCCATGAATATCATACCATCCCCTAGCCTACGTTACAAGCTTAAGAAAAACCCTATAGTTATCCTAACTGACCTATCTGACGACTTGGGTAATGACTATAAGGGCAAGCCTATGGCATTTGATTCTCAATGTTGGAACTTCATTGTAAGAGTGAGTTTTGTGTTTATCCCTATGTTTATGTATGTAAATTCTAACATGGGTGAAAAAGGGATTCCTTTGTTGTGAGGGCACACTATGTATGTTGCTAATCATTGCCTTATTCGGATAGTGTGATTTGGGTATGTGCTGGGTTGTTATTGCTAAAATTCTTGTCATATCTTGATCCTCGTGAGTTGCAAGGGTGTTTTAAATAATAGACAGAGTTGCTCTTAACTTGACTGACCTTAGAGATGGTGCATTTATTCTGAACTGATATGAGTAGTTAGCTACCAACTTGTACTTTGTATACTCTTGGTTATATTCTGGTTGCTTGAGGACAAGCAATTGTTTAAGTTGAGGGTGTTGATGTGTGAGTCTATGCTAACACATTTGAAGCTTTTAACTCTAATTAATTCCAAAGTTTCGAGCAACTTTAGTCGTTTTTGATTATTTCACTTTGATTTTGCAGTATATGTAGAGAAGAAGGGGAACCACAAATAAAGGAAGCAAAAAGCATAAAATCAGAAGAAAATAAATAACAAAGTGTGGCTGACGACATCCATGACACGTCGTCAGCCTGGTGATAGGCTGTCAAGGATGTCGTCAACCTTAACCAGAGAATGAGATTTACTGTAATGTAGTGACGGCATGTCGTGATAAGATTTGCTGTAACGTTGTGACGGCATGTCCTGATAAGGCGTCAAAGTTATGATAAGGCATCAGGATCACCATCAACATTGCGCAAAAATTCTCAAAATGGAAAAGGAGATGACGACATCCATGATGCACCATAAGACTCCTGATAGGACGTCATTATCGCCTTCATCCTGAGACAGCAAAAGCCAAATTTAAAGAGAATCTGACAACATCCGTGATAGGACATCAAACTCCTGATAGGCCATCACGAACATCGTCATCTATTTCGAAGAAAATCTAAACTTTAATTTTATTTCCTTATCTAGGGTTAACTATTTAAATCCTTGTTTTAGATTTTTTATTGATTTGATCATTATCAATCGACATATTATTCCCTGTGGCATTTGACCCTAACCTAGTTGGATTTTATATTGATAACGATCGCCTACATCCATTCAAGAGTGTAATTTGAGTGTTATCAGTAGGGAACTTACACCCCCACTTATGGTCTGTAGTGCTAATTACAAGGTCGTATATACCTTATAAGTGTTAGACAATGCCTTGAAACTTCAGGGCTTCAGGTCTGACACTTATGAAGGCATATATGACCCATAAATTCTACTTGATTGGTATCGTAAGTTCCATCATAGGTACGCTTCTTAGGGTACTTTGAATTTTCATAATTTCACATCCCCAAAGAGTATATTTTGCATATTTAAGCCAATCTTGCACATAAAAACATTTATCAAGTTTAAAATCATAGGTATTGGACCAAAAATTTGGGTTTTCATCTACCATTTCAAATTATTCTTCCATTTAAGGCATGGTCATAATTTCTTATTCATTTAATAATAATGCAACGATTTCAATATTTTCACAATTCTCTGCTCCTACTATCAAGATTATGGAGTTTCATGAAATTATTAAATATTTTCAAGTACCAACTCATAGAATTGGCATAATATCACAAGATTATAACAGTAGTAGCCAAGAAATTTACCTTATTATAGTGATGGAAGTAGAAAATTTGAAGAAGTCTGACGAAACCCTAAGAAATATGCTTGTGCATGCAAGTTATTGACCTTTGAGAGAAGTTTGCCTTTTATGTACTCAACTGAAAGTTGGAAAGTTTAAATTTTAAGAGAGAGTTACTAAAATTTTAGAAAATGAGGCATGGAAATTAGGTTTGAGGATTTTAAAGAAGATGGTAGGGTCGGATCGGGATAGGTTACTTGGGACCAACCTAGAATTCCAAAATTTGAGAAAAAAATTTAGCCACTTACAACACCCGTAAGTGACCTATAATAAGTGATAGAAAATTTTGGCCCTTCTCTGAAAATTGATTTTCACTTTAATGCCCCCATTTACAAGGTCGTACGTGGTACTTACAACCCCCGTAAGTAGGTACGTAAGTGAATAAGTCCCAAAGTGGGTACCCAAAATTCTCAGACTTTCCCTCTGACATATACTACATCACTTACCTGTCTTAAGTGGGGCTTATGACTCCCTGAGTGGGTCAATAAGTCCCCTTACCTGGAATTTTAAATTCTTCAATGTCTTACCATGTTCTATGTATTTCCTCATGTTGTATACCTACAAAAAAGAAAACAACATGAACACTAACATAGTGTTGCCTCCCACCTAACACTTGATTGAACGTCGTGACACAACATGGCTATGTTCGTTACTAAAACTTCACCAATAGGCCCATGGGTTTCATCTCGTGAAACACCTAATTTAATGTCACAACATGACTCGATGGCCTTGGCTACTTGGACTTTACCAATGCTTACATAAACAATCACTTTTACCTCATCGGTATTACCCAAATAGTGCTTGACACGTTTCTTGTTCACCTTGAATGGGGCTTCAACATTTCTTTTCAGCTCAATAGCACAATGCAAGAACACCCTAACCATAAAGAATGGTCCATACAACCTAGAATTAAACTTTACGGGAAACAAGAGGAGTCTTGAATTATATAGTAAGACCATGTCACCAGGCTCAAATCATGCCACTCAAAATTGAACATTTTCAATGCCCATAGTGTCTTGTTCTCAAGTTCGACCAGCGATTAGAATGCCTTGCCATACACAAGATGATATTGAGAGGCACCTATAAGGGTATTAAAAGTTTTCTGATAGGACCACAAAGCATCATATAACTTCTTTGACTAATCAGTTCTATTTGCATTCAAAATCTACAGTAATATGGACTTGATCTCCCGATTGGAGATCTTAACCTAGCCACTTGTTTACAGATGGTAAGGTGTTTTGACCCTATGATTCATACCAGATTTTCTTATTAAGGCCTTAAAAAGATGATTATAGAAGTGAGACCCACCATCACTAATAATAGCACGTGGAGTGCCTAATCGGGAAATTACATTTTTCTTAAAAATTCAGTGACACATCAGCCATCATTGATGGGAAGCAAAACAACCTCAACCCATTTAGAAACATAGTCAACCACCACCAGAATATACTTAATCCCATAGGATCTCACAAATGGACCCATGAAATTAATCCCCCATATACCAAACAACTCAAACCCTAAGATTGGTGTCATGGGGAATTCATGTCTCCATGAGATGTTGCCTTGTCACTGGCACTTATCGCAGGTTTGAGCAAAGTCATAAGAATCCTTGAAGATATCTAGCAAATAATACCCGCACTAGTAAATTTTATGGGTTGTGTGGGTACCACCATGATGACCCCCAATATACTTTGCATGACAAGCCTCAAGGATGCTTATCATCTCCAACTAATGAATACATCTCTGAATAACCCCATCCAAAAGAAATCCAAAAGAGATAAGGCTCATCCAAGAAAGATTTTCTCACCTCATGCATGAACCGCTTATGCTGCTAAAATAACAAATCTTTTGGAACAAGATCACTTACAAAAAATTTTGTAAAATTAGTGAACTAGGGAATTAAGTCTTGAGATGTTTCCAAGACTCGCTCATCTAGAAAAGTATCATCTATATAAAGCTTATCCCCTAAATTTTGTATTACCTCCTCTTCTAGGTGAGATAAGTGATCTACTACCTGGTTTTTAGTGCCTTTTCGATCTTTCACCTAAAATTTAAATTCTTGCAACAAGAAGGCCCAATGAATCAGCCTCAAATTTGTATCTTTCTTGGATACTAGATATCTCAATGCTACATGGTCTGTATGACCGATGACTTCGGCCCCTATCAAATACGATTGGAATTTCTCAAAGGCAAAAATAGCTGCAAGTAACTCATGCTCAGTGACAGTATAGTTATTCTGTGTGGCGTTTAATGCCTTTCTAGAATAATAGATCCACTGAAGAATTTTGCTATGATCCTAAGTCCACTCAGCTAGCATCACACATAACCTCAAATGATAAGGACCACTTTGGGGACAGAATAATAGGAGTCGAGACCAACCGCTCCTTAAGGCACTCAAAGGACTTGATCCATGCATTATTAACACTAATTTCTCGTCTTTCTATAAAATTTAGCATAGTGTGTTGGAAAATTTAGAGAAGTCCTTGATGAACCTCCTATAAAAGACAACATGACCTAAGAAGCTTCGCATACCCTTAACTGAGACTGGAGGAGGACATTTTTCAATCATTTCTATGCTCTCTCTATCCACATCAATACCCTTATTTGAGAATTTGTGACCGAGAACAATACCTATATTCACTGTAAAATGGCATTTCTCCTAATTCAACACCAGATTACACTGCTTATATCTCTTAAGTGCATTGACAAAATCGGCCGAGAAATCATAAAATGAGGTCCCAAATACAAAAAATTCATCCATGAAAACCTTTATAGTGTCCTACACCATGTCAAAAAATATTGACATCATACATTATTGAAAGGTGGCAGAAGCGTTGCACCATCTGAACGACATCCTCTTGAATGCAAAAGTTCTATAGCGGAAAGTAAAAATAGTATTTTCTTGGTCTTCGGGGGCAATGGAAATCTCATTGTACCCTGAAAACCATCAAGAAAATAGTACCAACCCCTTCTTGCAAGTTTGTCTAGCATCTAATCCATAAATGACATAGGAAAATGGTAATTGTGAGTCCAAGTATTCAGCTTTCTGTAATCTATACATAGTCTCTATCCAGTAATTGGTCTCATGGGCATCAATTAGGTATTCTCATTTGGGACCACAATGGTCCCACCCTTCTTAGGTACACATTGAACCATGCTGACCTAGTTGATCTCTATAATAAGGTAAAACCCTCCAATATCTAACCACTTAATGATCTCTTTCTTTATTACCTTCCACAT